>NW_027328742.1:11737487-12020757 GCF_048564905.1 Vicugna pacos | reverse complement strand
TTAAACATAAATAAATAAATAAACCTAACTATCTCCCCACTCAAAAAAACTAAAAAAATAAATCATACCATGACTTCTAAGAACACTTAACAGTGGGCTCTCAATTATCTATGGTAAGTAAAGACAGGGAAACCATGACTAAATATGCTTTCATATAAAACTTAATTTTAAGCAAGAATTCAATTTCTTAACAAATTCCTAAAAATAATAGCTTACAGTATAAATTGTGCTTGAATTTCCTAACCATCTCTCCTTCTCTGATATTTTTTGGTAGACATGTTGATAATCCTTTAACTGTCTCAAGCTCAATTATTTATATACACAAATGCCAGCTATTAAAAAATGTACTTATAGGCCTAGATAATGTATATAAAGGTAATGAATTTACCAGATAAGTTAGTTTCAAAGAAAAAGTAAGCTACATTTCTTGAGTACAGATGCTAGAGTTTTTGCCTATTTTTATCTTTATATCCCTATGTTAGCTAGCACACAATAAGCACTCAGTGTTTGTTGGATAAGTAAATCAGAAGCCTATGACACTTCATGGAAGAAACTATTATTAAATATGTTACTCTCATAGAGAGAAATAATAGACTAGATAATTTTTAAACATTCTATTACTTAAAAAGTGAACATTCATGTTCTTAAAAACATATGTGAATGCTTTGGCCATAAGGAGTCCATTATTCAATTCCTGTTTCAAAATATTAAAAGACAAATCAGGAAGGAAACACATCATGTATCAAAAGATACTTCTATTTTAAAAGATATAACCATTTAAACCAAATTCTACTGAAATTAGGAAATAGAGGAGTTTCTAACATAAGTATATTTGACATGGAGAACTAATTTTAAAATGGTAATTCAGAAAAAAACTGGGGTACCTAAAACAGATTCATCTACTTCTGAAAATGAAATTTCACTTTGCAACCATATTCAATATTATATAGATCTAGACAAAAGTACAATCAAATTTGATTTGGACGATGTATAAAAAGAAAGATTCATACAGAAGCCCACATTTATATTTTCTCTTGGGAAAAAAAAAGGATAATCTCGCAACACTGGGATGGTCTTAACACAAAGCAGTAATTGGCTGGAGCTGAGTACAGGCTACCTCCTTTGGAGTGGGTAAACCTTCTGTCTGCTACAATCCTTAACGCTCATTTAATGTCAGTCTGTCTCACCCAGTAAGTCATCTGCTAGATTCCTGTAGGTGTTCAAATTTGTTATGGCCACTGACTCACAGGAAGCCAAAAAGATTCCTGAAGTGATTACTCTATTCACTCAGAGCCTATGGAGGAAGTGACCGGTGGAATGCAAATACAGCAGTTGGGAGCAGTACTGGTATTCCATGAGCCTGAGTTTCACCTCTGGTTCTGTCAATAACCAACTGCTGGACTTTAGCTAAGTGGTTATGCTACCCAAAGGAAAAACTGTTCTGTTGGTTTCTATGCATGCATATAAATCTGGACAGAGAAGCTACAGCAATAACATGAAAAGTCATGACAGTCTAAAGGATTTTGGATTTTACCTGGATAGGTAATGAAAACCATAGAGCAGGAAAGGGTCTGAAGTCCTAAGGAGGTAGCCAAAAGAGACTAAAAGAATCAAACAGGGTGTAGAAATGGAAGATAAATTATAAATATGGGTGATATTGTGGAAATAGAATCTTCAGGAGGTAAGATGGATGAGATATGAGGAACTGGGTGATCTATAGATGTTTGGGCCAATAACAAAATTGAAAAGTTTCAAATGAGACTGTTCCTTGAGGGAACCCTATATTTATTTTATTTCTCATATAACTTACTTCCATATTAAATATGATTTAAGAAGTTAAAAGTTATACAAAAATATAATTACCATCTGAGTAGCGTCTTGGTAAATTAATAAGAAGATTCTTTGACCCTTAAAAAGTTGCAAAGTCAAACTTCACCATTTTTTAAATCATGATTCATTCCACAGTCAACCCTAAATGTACATTCGCCTAGGATCAAAAAATGATTTTCAGAAAAACTACAGCAAATGTCAAAATATCACGGTTCTTCGTCTAACATTTATAAAATGTTTACTCTGTGTCCAGCACCAGGGATGTAGAAAACAATAAAATATGGCCCTTGCCATTAAAGGGGCTTGTAGACTAGAAGAAGATGACAAATATAAATAAGTGCAATTAAAAAAAAACACAGGTGCTCATCTCCAGCTGGAATATGTTAAAAAAAAACTTTGCATACTATTTCAAGAAGAGAATTTATTAATACATATACATGTAAAATCTTACACAAGAATGGAAAAATGAATAAAATAATCTCAAAGTTATCACTTTCTATAAATCACCTCTCAAACCACTTCTTTTCAAAATCCTGCATTGTATTGTACTCATACTACTGTTGAGAATCAATAGAAATGTACGTTCTTATTTTTTTCCTCCATTATCTTCTCACTCAGCACACTAGTTTTTGCTGAAGTCTATTCTCAGCTTCTCTTACTCTGATGTGGCAATCTTGCATTCTTTTCTTTCCCCACTTTAAATAAGAACAAACTAATGCTGCTTCTTTAGGAGTTGGAGTCTCCATTTCATTTACAGCTAAGATAACTTACAAACCTAAAGAGCAATGTATAAACAATGGGTTACAAACACTAATCTAAGAATGACATTTTATCAATAATTCTAAAATAACTCTTCGAGAAATATGTTAAACTTCAAACACTAAAATAAGTGCACACAGAACATACTTTTTTGGCTGCAGTTTTTCCATAAAAGACTCTTCTTTAATATATCCATCTATTGGGCAGTATCCTTGTTTTGTATTTATAGTTGTAGCAACCTTAGGATAAAAGATGAAAGTAAGAAACCAGAAAGTCACTCAATAAATTCTGTTTATCCAGAATTCAAAAACCTAGTGTGTCATCCATAGATAAAGTTGAAAATAGCTCTAAAGATCCTGAAATCCTCTTTAAATCAAAGAAAAAGCAACATTTACATGTTTTTATCCTACTTTATTTTTTTAAAAAAATCATTTAATTGGCAATTAATTAAGCAGAACATTAACTATACTTCACTCTGCTACATTTCTAAAGGAAATACTTGGAACAATACTTTTAAAATTCACTGTAAAATTTTTACAATGCTATTTTAAGGTACGTACAAAACTCTAAAACACTTGGGAATAACTATAGTAAGAAAAATACAAGCTCTAAGAAAAGAAAACAAAAAACTTTATTGGCAGTCATAAACAAGAACTGAATAAATGGAGAATTAGGTTAGGGTCTTGAAGACAAAGATTTAAAACCCTAAAACACAACTGATATAAAATTAATACAATTCTGAAGTTCGTATGAAAACATAATGAGCAAGAATATAAAATTTTTAATATAACATTCAGTGGAGATTTATCCCACCAGAAAATAAAGCTACTGTAATTAAAACACTAAGGTAGTGGCACAATACAAGTCAACCCTTGAACAACGCAGGGCTTAATGTGCATGTAATTTACAGCTGGCCCTCTACATGTGCGGTGCTTCTGCATCCACGGATTCAACCAACAGCAAACCATGTAGTACTGTAGTATTTATCTACATAAGCGGACTTACACAGCTCAAACCTGCACTGACCAAGGGACAACTGTAAATGAATAGAACAGAGCCCTGAAACAGATCCACAAATATATGGGAACTTCATATAGACTATAAGGGGCATTTCAATTAAATAGAGGAAAGATTGATTATTCAATAAATCATGTGGGAAAGTCAGCTAATTATTCTGAAGAAGAAAGTCACGTACTCACATCATATAAAATATAAAGGGATTTAATACTTACTTTTAAAAAAAAAAGTATTGAAAAAAAAGTACTGTAACTCTGAGATGGAAAATCTGCCTAATCAAAGAAAACCTAGAAGCCACTAAGGAGGAGGAAAAACAATTCAAGGAGGAAACATTTCTGAATGGTAAAATGTAATAAAATTAAAAGTGAAAAATTGGGAGAAAACATTTAAAATACACAGGACAAAGTGTTAATATCTCTATCACATGAAATAGTCTGACAAGCTAGAAAAAGACAATTCAAAAGAAAAGTATGGAAAGGACCAAAAAGGATCCGTTAAAAATCCTCCCAGAAGAGGAGCTAAGAAGTCAACATATGAAAAATTGCTCAATTTCACTAGTAGTCAGGGAATTTCAATTTAAAACAAGGAGATACCCACTTTTTGTCCATTAAATGGTCAAACATTAAAAAAAATGGACAAACTCAAACACGGATATTTTTTAGACCTGGAAACTAACAGAATCTGCAGATAAGATTTTTTTGGTGGGAGTGGGTTTCAAGAATTGTGCAAAGATATGGTGAAAAATTTTGAAAACCACCTAAATGTTTTATCATAAAGAGATTAGTTAAGAATTACAGCTCTTATGTACCATAGTTTATTATATAGTCTTTGAAAGTACTGCAGCAACATGGATGGACCTGGAGATTGTCATTCTAAGTGAAGTAAGCCAGAAAGAGAAAGAAAAATACCATATGATATCACTTATATGTGGAAACTAAAAAAAAGACAAATGAACTTAATAACAAAACAGAAACAGACTCACAGACATAGAAAACAAACTTATTGTTACCAGAGGGGAAAGGGGGTGGGGGGAAGGGATAAATTGGGAGTTTGAAATTTGCAGATACTAACTACTATATACAAAACAGATAAACAACAAGGTTCTACTGCATAGCACAGGGAACTACATTCAATATCTTGTAGTAACCTATAATGAAAAAGTATGAAAATGAATAAATGTATGTATCTGTATGACTGAACTATTATGGAGAGATTGACACAACATTGTAAACTGATTATACTTCAATTAAAAAAAAGTAATGTAGGAGACTCTCATGAGAATAGGTTAATGCTGCTAAGAAAAATAAAGCAGACTACTAAATGCGATAGTCTCTCATTTAAATATATACCTCTGGCGGGTAAGAGGATGTTCTGGGAAGGTTTTAAGTATAAGGTACCAAAGATAGTTATGTATTATTAGGTTATCAGGGTAAAAGTGTTACTTTAGGAAAATCACAATGGAGCAATTGTTATTTTTAAGAGTGTCCCCTCAGAACTGAGGACTAAAACTTATATTTCTATCTGCCTCTTCATTTATGCCCTTTTGGCCTGGCATTTCATAGTAAGAGCTTAATGTTACTATCAACAGATTTGATACAGGACATTTCTTCCAGAAAATTTAAGAAATTATTAAATACAACTGATTTAAAATATTTCAGTTAAAACTGTGTAAAGATTCTTAACTTCTAACATTTTTTTTTTCACTCTAGCATCTCTACGAATGTAAATTTGATGACACACAAAGGTTGAGGGGCAGGGCAAAGTTCAAAATTTGCTTGCATGGTATTGGTGTGGAAAATGCAGGTACAAATCTGAAAGGAATATTACTTCATTAAGATAAAAATAAATAGAGGCAATATTCCACAAAAATGTCCAAAAAAGTCAAAATATATAGGCTAAGTGTATAAACTTAACCTTGCATTCCCTTTGATCACTTTGAACAATCATAAAGTGGATATGAACAGCTTATCTTTTGCTAGGTTCCTTAGACTCAGGAGCAAAAATGCAAGTTTTTAGTTCCTAACTAAAAGTATGTCTTATTTCTCCAATATTTTCACCTTTAACATTAGGTTGTAATGCATTCAATATGAAAGACTAAAACTTACCTCACAATCAGGGCATATAATTGTGCTGTATTCTTCAGTTACTAACAAGCACCGTTCACAAAAAGCATGTCCACACTGAAGTTCATGATGGTGACCTACAGATGAAATTTTATTGTGAATTAAACTTTGCACAATTTGTTAATGTTGAATGTTCAGTATAATCAGACGGAAAGTTAAAGGGGATTCTCTTGTATAGGAAAAGGTATGTAGTTTAGTTGGAAATGGATGACTTATTAAACGAAATTCAGGAGAAACAAAACAGGTCAGAAGGAGGGAGAAAAATGAGAAGAAAAACCAGGCAGAGCTATGTAATATTGTTTGCATTCATTTAGATGGTTATTTAGCACCTATACTTCTTCAAATTTGACATCTCTTATAATCATATAAAGTGCTCTCACATACTTCATTTGATCATTGTAAATTGCATGGCTAAGAAGGCTGGGAATATTTTATTCAACCTAGGGATGGGTAAACATTTTAGTGATCTGGGGTAAATGGTATAATCTAGACTCCAATCTAGTTCTGTTTCCAAGTCTAATGTTCTTTCTACTTGATCATACTGCCCTCTGCTAATTTGTATTTCCCAACCTGTGATGGGACAGAGAGGGCCAATTTGAGACACTGGCAAGACCATTCTCTTCATGATCTAAGACACTGGCAAGGACAGAAGTCAGATGCCACTAATGTCACACACACATGACTCATATAAAGATCATCTTCACAAACTTAGCATTTATGAAGGGAAATACCATAATCTTATCTTTGGAGTAGGGAGGGAATTAGTGTTTAATGGGTAGCATTTCAGTTTTGCAAGATGAAAAAGTTCTAGAGATCTGTTATACAACAATGTGAATATACTTAACACTACTGAACTGTTCTTTTAAAAATGGTTCAGATGGTACATTTAATGGTATTTTTTTTTAAACCACAATAAAAAAGAAACCAGAGAGTGATTCCCCGACCACACTGAGAACTGGAATGCCAATGGCTCTATTGCCCGTGCCACAATCAGGATGTTGCAAATGATGTTGCGGCCAATTCCAGAACCCTAACCCCTGTGCCATGTTCACACCAGCAAGGTGGTCTTGAGTCTTGCCTCTCCTCTGTATGATACCGTAATTTTGATTGAAAAACCTAGTATCAAGATGTTAATAATCTAAGTAGAATTTGGAGTTTATCATAATAAGCATTCATTATAGCTATGTCACTTTCACAGGTTGTCGTTTTAAAAGACTTTGCAAGAAAAAAAGGGAAAAAGAAACTAGATAAAATTAGTCACCATTCACTATAAAATTAGTGTTCTTGCTAATTTATATTATAATAATTGCATTCTTTTGATTAAAAAAAGCTTTAGTTTTAAAGCCAACTGAAACATCTGAAGCTAGCTCACAATCAAGCTAAATTTTAAAGCTCGTTTAAATTCCAGAGATAATGTTACTAAAGAAATCAAAACTATTTCAATTGTTTTACTTTTATAAGGTTTCTGGCATTGTACAAAGCAAAATAACTTGTGCTGCATTACAGCTTACAGCAGTTTCACAACTTTGTATGCACGGGCACTATCTTTCCAATTGAGTACTTCTCAGCATTATAATAAAAATGTATGGAAGAAGCAGTGATTTTAAAATGCCATGTTCTAAAACTTTTCTTTGTAATACTATCTCATTCGAATAATGGCGATTTTCTATGCAACAGCAGTGATCGAAATTTGGGGTAGGGGAAATTTGGCTCCCCACCGAAAACACAACTAACCGACTTTTCCCACTCGCTCATGTCTCCCAAATGGAGTCCGTCTTGGAGGGACTGAGAAAACTGACTTTCCCTTCGAAAGTGCAAAGATTTAACAGGTACACAGCGTAATAAGGCTTTCAGCAGCTCCAGGAGTTGCAATTCAACAACTCGCCCCTGGCAGAGACACAGCGCCGTACCGCCTTTCCGGTTACATTAAGTAACTTGAACCTGTTCCACCTGAGGGGAGTCTTGAGGGAGCGAATCAAGGGCGCTCGTTCCCTTGCCGCACAAGGTCAGAACGCAAGACGCACAGAAGTGAGGTGCTGTCTGCCAAACCGAGCCGCGTGCCCCGGCCCATCCCCAACGTCCGTTGTGTAATTTTAGAAACATTTCACAGTGGTCTATTCGTTACTACAACAAAAACTACACAAGGAAGCCATGTTCCGTTGCTTCACCACAGGATGACGGCTAGGGCCTCACAGCTCCCCTCTCACCGACCTGCGAACCGGCCGGTGAGGAAGGGGCGGCGCACGGGGAGGCTGGGGGTGAGGAGAGCCGCCCTCGCCCGTCTCAGCGCGTCCCAGCCTCGCTCGCCTCGCGGCCCGCGGGCTCCGGGCCCGGCCTCGACCCGCGCACGCCTCGCCGCCGCGGCCACCCCACCCCGCCCCGCCCCCGCGCGGGCCGCGGGCTGACCCTCAGGCCCTCACCCGACGCTCCGGGCGCCCTTCCTCCACACCGGGCGCACGGGGCCTCCCTCGTGGCCTGGGCTCGGGCTTGCCTCTCCACCTGCCCGCAGGAAGACGGGCCGCGCCGAGCCCTCAACGCCTCAGCCGCCATCGCCGCCTCCTCAGGCTCGGAGGGCGCCCGCCGAGTGCGGGCCGACGTCCCTCGCGGCAGTGGCCAATCACCGGAGGCGGCGGCTCCAGAGAGCCAATCAGGGGCAAGGAAATTGAAGCCCCCCTCCCCCGGCCAGCGGGGCACGCGGGCTGTTTCTGTTTTGCAGCCCTCGGAGAAACGATGCGCGAGGTGATCAAAAACCGTTTCCCCGTCCGATCTTAGTCTGAGCGTCACCGACTTGGCACTCTTACTGCATTTAAATCAGACTTCACACAGCATTCCTTCCACTGCTGTTGACCTCACAGGGGGTGAACCATCCTTCACGTTGAAGTCGTCCCCCTTCCCTCGTGCATCATAGGGGCTTCGGTGAGGAAGCCGGCCCAGCTGCCTACCGGTAGGGGGATGGGTTAGCTACTTCAGACTAAGGTGGTCATGATTGCCAACAGCTGTCAAACTCTCGGTGTACAAGGCACTGGGTCGGGAACAGTTGAGGGTGCTAAAAATTTACAAACTAACAGGTTCCCGCTTGAGAGGTATGGAGGCCTCTACCTAAAGTGTAACTTCTAGTACGGTAGCTTGTGTTAAATGCCGGAGGAGAGTGAGAGAAAAGAATTATCTGCGTTGTATGAAAAGCCTTCCTAGAGGATAGAGGGTTTCCACTAGACCTTAATACCTGGGTGGGTCTTGCGGAAGTAAACAGGGTAAATGAGGCATTCCAGGGAGAAAGAACAGCATAAGCAAGAGAAACTAGGTGGGAGATGCTGTGGTCTATTCGGAATTTAACTTATAGATCATTTGGCCAGAGTATTAACTTGACTTACAGTGAGCTTTTTGGAGAGGTATATTGTAGTTGAGCCTTACAGGGTCATGAATGCCGGACTAAGGAGTTTGGACTTCACCATTTAAGCAGTAGAGTGCTGGCCAAATTGTGTGAGCAAGGAATGATGTGATCTGGTAACAGTGCGGCAGGTATATTGTGGAGGAAGCATCTGGAGATGGCAGGGTGCATTCAGCTGCTACGAATAAAAGCCTGCATACAGTCTTCATTTTCTCTTTTCTGTATACTTTTTTTTTTGGAAATAGAAGTATTCTATGCAAAAGCTCACCCCGATTAATATCCAAAATGTGCAAACAGCTCACACATTTCAATATTAAAAAACAAACCACCCTATCAAAAAATGGAAGAAGACCTGAACAGACATTTCTCCAAAGAAGATATACAGATGGCTGACAGACATATGAAAAGATGTCCAACATTGCTAATTATTAGAGAAATGCAAATCAAAACCACAATGAGGTATCACCTCCCACCAGTCAGAATGGCTATCATCAAAAAATCTACAAATAATAAATGCTGGAGAAGATATGGAGAAAAGGGAACCTCGTACACTGTTGATGGGAATGTAAATTGGTGCAGCCTCTATGGAAAACAGCAGGTAGTTTCCTTAAAAAACTACAAATGGTCTAAAACTACTATATGGTCCAGCAATTCATATATACCTGGAAAAAAATGAAAACTCTAGTTGGAAAAGATACATGTAGCCTGATGTTCATAGCAGTACTATTTACAATAGCTGAGACATGGAAGTAACTCGAAGTGCCCATAAACAGATGATTGGCTTAAGAAGATGTGGTACACATATACAATGGAATATTGCTCAGTCATAAAAAAGAATGAGATCTTGCCATTTGCAGCAACATGGATGGACCCAGGGAATATTACACTTAGTGAAATTAGTCAAAGAAATACAAATACTATATAATATCACATGTGGAATAAAAAAATACAAATGAATCTATATATGAAACAGACACAGACTCACAGACAAAACAAATTTATGGCTACCAAGTGGGATGGGGTGGAAGGGGGGAGGGACAAATTAGGACTTTGGGATTAACATATATGAACTACTATACATAAAATAGAAAAGCAACAAGGATTTATGGTACAACACAGGAAATTATGCCCAATAATCACCTATAATGGAATATAATTTGCAAAGAACAAAAACAAAAAGCAGAAGCTGAACCACTATGCTGTACACTTGAAACTAACACAATATTATAATTCAACTATAGTTCAATTTTAAAAAAGCTCACCCCTACTCAAAAATCTGTTTACTTTGTAGACCTCAGGAAAAAGTACTGATTCATTAATACATCTCCATGCTACCATCCAGTAGTTTCTACTACTAATCCATAATGGAATTCAGAGTACTAATCAAGCCAGTATTCCCATGTAACGTGCTAATATTTCTACAACATTTTTTTAGTGGTGTTGCCTGTTCCCCTCATCTGCAGTGCCCACTCCTTTCTCCATCAGTTCATGTTTTTTCCTCATCATTCATGGGTCAGCTTTAGAACCACCTGTGCCTCACAACCTTCAGATTTCTCCCTGCACTCAATACTGGAGCATGTAGCTGCAATCTCCTTTTCCATTAGGATATCTCTAATGTAATTTGAATAATGACAATCTTGTTGCATAGGGGTTCCTCTTGTGTCATAAGATGAACTGAATGTGGTTCAGTACAGAGGAGTCATGTCTGAATATCACCAGGCAGGCTGGAGAGAATTATGCCTTTGGTACAGTTGAATAAATCTTGGGTAAATCAGGGTCAGTGACAAATACAATGACATACATTTAGACCTCACATATTAGGTATTGGTACCTCCCAGATCTTTCCAACAGAGCAGATAGAATTACGTTTACATTTTAGATTGTTTAAATCCTTTGTGTGGAATTCTTTAATGGCTTCCCTTTGACTGTGACAAATCCTTAAAATGGCCTTCGATTTGGCCTCTTTGATTTGGTCTCTGCTGACCTCTGTAGCTTCATTTTGCCCCACTCCTCCTCACTGTGCTCCAGATACTCTGGCCTTTTTCAGTTCTGTAACTCGGTGAAGCTCTTTCCAACCTTAGGGCCTTTGCCTGGAGTTCTCTTCCCTGCATTATTAAAAAAAATCCAGTAGGCTATTTTAGCCCCACAATAAGGAATAAAGGATAAAATTATGAATGCCCATGTTCACTTCAACTGGCTTAAGAAATAATTTAATTTTATTTAAGTAATTCAGTTTTATAATGTCTGGCCAGTTACTCACATTTTAGCAAATTCTTTGTTCCTCCTGTGCTTCATACCTTCCTTCTAGGATCCTTTCCTTCAAGGACACCCTGAAGAAATGTCTTTAGTGAGAGTATCTTAATGGTGAATGCTCTCAGCTTTTATTTGAATGCAAATATTTTCATCTCATTTTCATACTTAAATGATTATTTAGTAACATACCATTCTAAATTGACAGTTTTTTTTCTCAGTGTTTGAAGATAACATCATATCGATTTCTGACTTTTACTGTTGCTATTGAGAAGTTTGCTATAAATCTGTCATTCTTTACAGGTAAGTTGTTTTTCTTTGGCATTCTATATATTCGTTGTAATGTCAAAGTGTAGCTATTTATTTTCCCTGCTTCAGACTGATTGTAGTTCCTCAGTCTGAGAAATTCATTCCTATCATACTGGTCTGGCAAATTCTCAGCCATTTGTCTTCTTTTAATATTACCTCTTCCTTATTATTTTCTTTTGGAACTCCCGTTAGACAGTAAATAGGACTTTTTTTATCCTTTATTTCTGTTAACCTCTCTTTCATATTTTCCATTCTTTATGTCTCTGTGCTGCGTTATGGGTGATTTTCTTCAGATGTATATCCCAATTAATCAGTTCTCTTTCCAGCTGGATCATTAGATCTGCTGTTTAATATGACCATTGAGTTTTAAATTTTCAATGACTACTTAATCTAATTTTACATATTTTTTTAATTTCCAAATTTGCCTGACCTTTTGGATAATGCTGTATACCTTTCTCATGTCTTTGATTCCATTTTTTAAATTACTTTAATATGATACACTTACTTTATTATGCACCTGCAAATTCCTTTTTCTGCATTCTTGAGGGGTCTAATACTGCGATTTATTATTTTTATTGATTTTCATTCATGGTGATTTGTTTCCTCACGTGTTTTGTAATTTTGCATTTTAAACTCACATGGAAATGCTTATTTGTGGGAATCCTGTGAAGCCTGTAATAAGCATGCATTTCTCCAGATTATGTTTTTACTTCTCACAGGTGCCCCCAAGAAACTATGAAACTTGGACTGCTTTAATTTAATTCCTTGGCTTGTGTTTTCCTAGATTACTCCAATAGCATATTCTGAATCTCAGGCCCACCGAGGGCAGGTGTGTATTCTAGATTACCTAGAGAGATACTTTCCCCACCCAAAGGTATACAAGATAGACAAATTTCTTTCCCTTTTAGCCAAATTGTTTACTCCCACCAGCAGTGTATGAACCTTCTATGCAAATGCTTGGATTAGCATTTGTTTTTTGTTTTTATTTTGACGTACTTTGCTGTACTCGGTGGCTGTACTTTGATATCTCCTTTTTGCTTTGATTTACATTTCTCTGAAGGCTAATAAGGCTGGCATCATTTCATATTTATTGGTCATTTAGGCTTTCATGTTTTGTTTAAGGGCAGGGGAGTTCTGTGTGTATTTCTTATTGATTTGCAGCAATTCTTTATTCTAGATTCCATTACAGATATCATTTTCCAGGCTGTGACTTATTTTTTCATTTTATGATATCTCTTGTTGTCCAAAAGTGTTTTATTTCACTATGATATTTTCATTGAGGTTTGCAATATTTGCCTATTGTTTAAGAAATCTCTCCCAAGCTAAAACATTCATTTTATTCATTATCTTCCATAAGCTCTATTACCTTCCCTTACACTTTAAAATTCAGCTTTGTTGTTGTTGGTATTTGCGTTGGAGTGGGAAGAAGTGGGGTGCAATGGAAACATGGGAGCCCAGTGATTTGGATGGGCAGGGTCATGAACCTTGATGTTCCGCTTTCATGTGTGCTTCTACATATCACATTGTTAGTGAAGTGCCGTCTCAGAAGATAGATACAGAGATAGATTCCACAATGGCATTAAAAAAATCGGGGTGGGGGAGCTAATTAGGTTTATTTATTTATTCTAATTGTTTTTGATGGAGGTACTGGGAATTGAACCCAGGACTCATGCATGCTAAGCAGGTACTCTACCACTGAGCTATACCCTCCTGCCTCACAATGGCATTTTATTATGCTTTTCAAAAAAGGATCAAGTATATTTTAACTTCGATTCTGCTTTTGTTTCAATAAAACCTTGGGTTTACCATTTTTCCACTAGACTCACTAAAATTATCAGGTTGTCACTAAAATAATTTATTGTACAACATTCACAGAATGTGCACAGTGTGTACTCAGTAGAAGTATAGTCGTGAACATTCACTTGGTGTCAGAACATGAGAGTAAGGAGGGTACACCAACATGCCCCAGCCAGCACGACATGGTCTCCAAATGCACCAGATGGCGCCAGGCCCATGACAAACAGCATTTGCAGTTTGGTTCCTTTCTTACTTTTTGAAGGTAGTTTTCAGGTCCTCTGCTACTTTGCCTCGGACCTTTCTGTCCTAAATTACTGCTAGCAGAGGTGTGCAGTGAAGAGGTATAAACTGTCTTCCATATGTATTCCGGAGGAGGCGGAATACCCGACTCTTTCAGGAAGTGACTCTGGCTTTTTTCTTAGAGATTGATTACAGGGCAATGGGGCAGGAAGGACCTTTAGAAAGCACTGAACCCCACCTCCTCACTTAGGGTGGGGAAGCCAAAGCTCTGACCTCCATGGGTAGCATCCCAGTGTTTTGATTCCTGGACCGTGCTCCTGGATTTCACTACACCAATCTCCACATCCACTTCCAGAAAACTCTGCCTTGGGAATTACAAAAGAAATGGACTGCGTGGACATGAAATTTTATATGAATGGAGAGATGACCAGTGCTGCTTCAGGCCAGTTCTGGGGGACTTTCTGGGGATAAGCAAGCTTCAACCTTGCTGCTATGAAGAGTTAGGGGACAGGATGGGGGCTACAGGGTCCTTTCTTGAGAAAGAATCCCAAGGAGAGCTCCAGGGTCCTAAAAGTTGAGGAACGTACCCCTGTGAGCCTCCCTATAGGGCAGCAGCGTGTTAGTGTCCTGCACTGGGCCTCTCATGCTCTCGTCAGGGATTCCACTCATTAACTGCGGGCATCTCCATCTGTGTTTGTCACACTCAGGCCAAGTGACTGCCTTCCAGGCTGAGATGGGTGTGGGCCCTTGGTTGCAGAGCCCACGATACCTCTGGCTTGAACTTGGCCAGCAGAGGTTAACTCGTGGTTCCCAGACTTTGGTGTGCTTAAGAGTCCTTTGGAGAGGTTATGAGAGTACAGAAGCCCACGACCTAGAGGTTCTGACCCAGAAGGTCCGGGTGAAGCCCAGGCATGTGCCCTTTCATAGCCGTCCTGTGCTGGATGTCATTAGACTGGATCCACGCTGAGAGCAGATTGCCTTACATTCTGGAGGTCTCTTCTGACTCCTCTGTGGTTCATGTACATTTCTCTAGTTCCTTCCATTCCAAGACATATATTCACTGCTATCAGATTTTCTTCTTTTGGAAACATAAAGCTGCAGACTCCAAGGGAGAAACAACACCCATGTTTTCATAGATTTTGTTTGTTTGCATTGAGGCAAGTTGTTATGATGAGGAACCGTCCAGGAGCAGAGTCAGGGCAAGACCAGGCCTGAGATCACTCTGAGGTGAGGCAGGCGATGGAAGTGCATTTGGGGTTGGCTCAACAGACAAATACAACCCACTGTTTCAGACGCTGATTTCAGTCCCTCGTTGTGTCTCAAACTTTGTTTCAGTCACTGACGATGTGGGCTACGCTGTGAGTGGCCCCTCATGAGACACCTGGCCAGAGGGGTGGGCAGCCCTCTGCCCTCCACCTTTGCAAACTCTGATGGGCAGGAGGCTGTCCATCCCTCCTCTGAAGTCATAAAGGAATGAAGGCATTTCATGCAAAGCTTAGAAGCACGGTCACTTCTCAGGTGGGATATTGTTTGGTTGTGGTATTTATGGCTCTGTCCTTTTGCCCATACTCCATCAGATGTGCCCGTAAATGTGGTTCTCAAACCCTGGTCGTGATTCTAACAGGATGGCATCGATTTTTCTGATGGCTTCAGGGAAGATGAAGAAAGTAGGAAGGCGTGTTCAAGCTCACGGTAGCAAAGGGGAGTTGGAGAATTAGAGGGGTGGCAGCCCAGGTCCAGCATGATCACGTTTACTGGCCTTTTCTCAGCAGGGAAATTAATTCTCAGCCTTCCTTTCCGTCCAGGAGGGTCTCCTCTTACCCCTTCCCACCTCTTCACCTCTTAGCTTAAAGGCAAATAAAACTCACATCTGAATTGACAGGACTGTCCTGGAAACCAACTCGCTCATCCCTATATGCACTGGTCCCTCTCATTTTAGTGAAAACAGTGTAGTGAATGTCATATTCACCATTGTTTTTGTGCGTAAAGCTGCTTCCTTTTACGCACAGACCTTCCCACCGGGGCTGAGCCCGCGTGGTAGAGTCCCAGCAGCAACAGGCACTCTCTTTCAGATCTCTTTGTTGTGCATCCATTTCGCATTCAATTACTCTCTTCTTCATTTGTCTCTGTTTCCCACGATGAGTCTTGCTTTTTGAGTCTACTGCGTTTTCCTAAAATGGCCACCGCGTGATCCCCTGCCATGTAGTGTTGACACCTTTCCTGTCAGTGATGGCTGAGGAAGACGGTGGGAGAAAATGAAGGTGGGGTGGTGGGCAAAGGCAGGTCATGCTGAGCACGGTGGGCTGTGCTGACTTTGGAGTTTACGGGGCAGGGGAGTGACAGGATCCAGCGGCCTTCTCGCTCCTTCATGTTGTGGGGAGCACGTGGTGGCACTGGGCAGAAGAGCTTCAGGAGCTGTCAGTGCGACTGTTGTCATCTCCAGAGTCAGGAGACACATCCCTCACAGCCTGGGGCTCCCCACCCCATGTTGCTCTCCGAGGAGGTGAAGGAGATGGGCCTGTGCTCCACAGAGGTGGGCAGTGGGAGGGCATAGGCTCTGTGGACACTTACTGCCTGTGTGACCTTTCTGAGACTCTCCCTCCCCTGCTGGGTGGGCAGGATGATAGTCCTGAGGTAACGCTGGTGTGTGCCACAGAGGGCCCAGTGTGCAGGCGAGCAAAGAGGAAGGCTCCCAACCTGCTTCGACTCTGACTGAGCCTCTCCACCTGTAAAGAACTTTGAATGAAATAGTCACTGGGATCATGAAAAATACTCTGCATCACAGCACCTCTATTCTGGCCTAAAAGATTTAACCTGAATGAAGCCTTTAAAGGAAACTTATTGTCTACAGAAATTACGTGGGCTAGAGGTACAAGCCAATGACACCAAAAGGAAGCAATCAGCCAGATTCAGAGTGTGGAGCCCTCTACAGGACAGCCGACCCAGTTCAACAAATAAACAGCATAAAAAAAGAAAAAAGAGGCAGGAGAGGAGGAAGGGACTGTCTCAGAATAAAAGTCACTTTAAAAGCTGTAACAGCCAAACATAATAATGGACCCCCTCTATGTCTCCATTTTAACAAACTTGTAGTAAAAAGGTGTTTTTAGAGAATTACGGAAATTTGGATTTGTACATATTAGATGCTATCAGGGAATTATTGTTGATGTTGTCAGTCGTTATGTAGTAAAACCTGCCTTTTTAATACTGCAAACTGAAGTATTTAGGGTAGAGCTGCAAGATAAAATACACTGTTGCACAGGACATGCTTTTACTAAAAATTGTTTATTTTTATCAGTTTTAACTGAATGACCTGTATTTCCATTGGCTAAGTCTGGCAACCCTAATTTAGGGGTAATGTGGGATGATGTCATGTTCCAGCAAGGAAAAAAAAAAAGTGGGGCCATAAATTAAGTAAAGCACAGCAAAATGGAAATGATTGTTGAAAGTAGTTGAAGGTACAAGAAGGTTCAAACAAAACAAAACAAATAATAAATACTCTGTACCAGGAGGCAAATAAACCCAATTCTGTCACTGATTACCTGTGTGACTTTAGACAAATCAGTCTTTGAGATTCAATCTCCTCATCTGTAAAGTGCCCAGATCATTTCTCAGGTTTGTTATGAAGATCAAGTGTGGAGGGCTTTGTGAATGGTCCGCTGTCAACAGGTAGAGGCATCACTGCTGTTTTCAGGTGATGTGTCCCACATCTCTGGAGATGCTCTTCAGTGGAGAGACTCTGGAGCATACACTTGAATTGTGCAATGAAAGCTGCAACAGCCTTATCACTGGACTTGGTTTCCTAATATCCTGGGGCCAGATCGCATTAGCAGACATGTAATAAGTGAGATGGAAAAGAATTCTCCAACAAGTCACAGTTTCATCAGCTCTGCTCTTTGGGTGAACCTGAAATTATCTTTCAGAGGTTGGCCCAGCTGAAGCAATGCTGGTCCTGGAGAGAGGTCTGGCTACAGTGTTTTGTAATCGAGCCCTGACTTCTCTGAGCCCTGGTTTTCCTTCCTACAAGATGGAAGTGTACTGGTAAGCCTGCTTCCGCCATTGCCTTCCCACTGACACCATAAAAGTAAAAGGAATTTTAAAAATTGTGTAGGACCATTCAAATACTTTTGAGGTTTTATTTTTCATGTTAATACATAAAAATCACTATGGAAAATATTTTTGGAATGCATGCTTTTCCAGTAGAAGAGACTGAAATAAGTATCTTTGGATTTCACAGGGGTTGACTGATGCCTCGTTTATGTGAGACAGCATCACACAGTGGCTGAGAGCTCACACTTTGGAGTCTGACAGATTGAGTAGCTCTGCCTCAGTTTTCCCATCTGTAAAATGGGGGTAATAATAAATAAAGAAATAATAAATAAAATAAATAAATAATAAATAATAAAACAGTATCTACCTCTCAAGGTTGTTGTGAGGTAGATTAAATGAATTAACAGATATAAAAGTGCTCACAACAGTGTCTGGCAAATAATAAGCACTAAATAAGGCTTACAGTCAGCGCCCAGCACAGTTTTTGGCACAGTGTAGGGCCTCTGGAACCATGTTGTCCTCAATGCTGAATGAAGCTGTTATAAACACCTATGTGCATGTTTTTGTGTGAACATAAGTTTTCAACGTCTTTGGGTAAATACCAAGGAGCACGACTTCTGGATCGAATGGTGAGAGTGGGTTCCACACTGGCTGCACCATTTTGCACTCCCACCAGCAGCGAATGAGAGTTCCTGCTGCTCCACTTCCTTGTCAGCACTTAGTGTTGTCAGCATTCTGGGTTTTAGCCATTTCATTAGATGTGTAGCAGTGTCATGTATTAATCCGCATTTCCCTGATGACGTGATGTGGAGTGTCTTTTCCGATGCTTATTCGCCATCAGTATAACTTCTTTGGTGAGGTGTCTGTTACTGTCTTTGACTCATTTTTCGATTGGGTTTTTCTTATTGAGTTTTAAAAGTAATTTTTATATTTTGAGTCGCAGTCCTCTATCAGCTGTGTCGCCGTTTCTTTATGCCTCCCTCCTCGTCCCGCTGAGCTGACGTAAATCAGACATGCCCCCATAGTAAGGAGTCAGACTCCATCTTTTTGGTGTTTGACTGCTGATAGATTTTAAGCATCACTTGTGCCTTTCTTTCTGCCCCATGTCTCGGCAACAATAAGAAAGCCTGGCTGTTCTCTCTTTCGGAGCCCTCAGCCCATCCCCCACCATGATACAAAGTCTGAGCCAGTTTCCTTTCTCTGATCTCTCAAGCTGTTTTTGGACTTGCTTGGGAACCACCCTGCTCGCCTTAGGAAATCTCATGATGTGAGGAGTAAGCCTTCCCGTGCCCCGGTACGTGGAACGGGGACGGCTTCGGTCGTCTTGATGTCTGAGCCAGCTTTGGGGTGGGGTGTCTTCTCTTTCTGCAGAGTGACTGCAGCACCCCTCTCTGATAATGTAATGTGTGAAATGGCTGACTACTGCTTGAGAAAGGGCCGAGTTTTCGTAGAAGTGGGATGGCTGCTTCCTTCTGAAGAATCTGGATAAGCAGCGGGACAAGACAGTACGAACGTGCCCTTGTGGACCCAAGTCTTTCACGGTTAGGTGGTAAATATCACTGCTGCTTGGAGACCTAGCCGTTCTGGAGACAGTCTGAACACGGGGCTTTAGTATCTGAAGGTCTGGGCAGCTTCGTGGCCTGGGCCCAGGGGAGCTGTTGGAAGAGTCGTGGTTGCAGAGGGCGGCTCCTTCACCCGAGAAAGCCCCGCAGCTCTGCCTGCATTTGACCCCAGCCCCTGAGGAGGGTGAGGTTGTTAGTTCTGAACACAAATCTTTTGGGGGGAATTTATTAAGAGGCCGGGTTCTCGGAACCCCTGTAGAAAATGTTTAATAGCTTTAGAAGCTTGTTGTCTCACACTGGGTGGGATTCAGCTCAGATGAACGCGGCACCTCTTTGCTCCCCAGGCCGCCCTTTTGAGCTGGAGAGAGCTGTCGTCACTGACACGTTACGGCTGAACTGGAGAAGTGTGGAGTGGGTACAGGAGTTTTCCGTGAACGCATCCGAGGAATCTGAAGCACAGAGAGTTGTCCTTACTGGCCTTCTCTGCTGATAATGGAGGACAATCCACTCAAGCTGAGAAAGTCAGGAAGCAGCCCTGGCAGGTGACAGCCAGATCATGATATCCCCAGCTGAGTGTGAACACTTTTCTCAGATTCTAAAGGGGACTCAGACATCCTGTTCTGCGGCCAGCGGGGAACGGGTTCGAAACATGAATACTCTGCAGAGAGTATTCAAAACAGCTCCACCAGACCCCAAGGCCCAGGACACTTTCCTCTGTGAACAGCTGGTCACAGTCCTTCCTCTGCCTCCTGAGTGGGGGCCCTCCACGTTCCTGTTTCTGAGCCTCTGTTCGAGGCTCACCCCCTTGTTGACCATCTGTTCTCGCTCCTCCAGCCATTCCTTCATCACCCTTACTGAGCTGTTCTCTGAGCCGTTCCTGCCCTCCTGGGGCTGATGCTTCAGGGAACAGAGCAGGTAAAACGTGCAGTGCATCAGAGGCTGGGATTTGCCATGGAGAAAAGCGAAACATGGAAGGGAGGGGTGTCAGGGTAGAAGGTGCTGGTCCACAGACCTGAGACATCTGGGAGAAGGCACTTCCCGAGCAGCAGCCCTCACAAGGCCCCAGCTGGACTTGCAGGCCACGTGGACGGGTCGCCCTGTGAGGGCCTGCAGGGCACTGTGGACACCTCAGGCCTTTCTGACTAATATGCTTTAGTATCAGTCTCCTTGTTTGCGGGGCGTCCTATCATCTCACCTGGATGTGTGAGTTAGTCTTACTCCCACAGGGAATCTCATTTCTGTCTCTTAGGGGGTCACAGATATTGTAGTACCCCCGGGATGACAGGGGCTGTAATGCACCCAGGCTCATAGGGGTCCTTAGGGCCAGTAGCTGTCTGCACCCTCCTGTCCCTTTGCCCAGGGAGCTCGCAGTCTGCCCCGGGGGCGCTGGCTTCCAGGACGCGTCGTGACCCACTGGACACATCCCTGGGCCTTTCCCCTTCTTTTCCTGGTACCTGCAAAACTCTCCCTCATCTTTGCCTTCGAAATCTCAGCTCTTAAAATGTGAGCTGGGCCCACTCAGGGTTTTCCCTGGAGACCCAGGACATTCTGCACCTCTGTCAATCCTGCCCTTGCTGGACAGCTTATTTAAAAGTCTGTCTTTCCTGTTGTATCACTTGCTCCTCTGAGGCCAGCACCACATTGCTCAGTCTCAGTGCTTCTCCCATCATTTAGTTCCTGCTGTGTCCTAGCAGTGCTTAATTTGTCGAAAAATGAAACCAAGAGGAAGAAATCCCATGTTATACAAATGTTAACACATAATGTAGGGAAAAACCCCACCAACTGATAAATCTAGTACCTATGCACTTACAAAATGCTTCTCTCCACAATATCTCAATTTATCTTCACAACGACTCTGTAGAAGGGAGCTTCTATCCTTCAAAATGAATCAGGCTTTTGCCTTAAATCTACATTAAACTTTATCTTAGAACCTCTGGACCAAGAAGATAAAATCCCCTGAGTTAGGTTCTGGTATGTCGAAGGGGAGGGCTGAGAACCAGGAGTGGGACAGAGGAGAAGGAGCTCGCCTGGAGTTCTGGTCTGAAGCGGAAAGAACAGCATCGGTGAAGTAAAAGTGCAAGATGGGGCCAGGTGCTGGCGGGGGAGGCCCGTGCTGGCTGAGCTGAGGCCAGGTGCCCCCGAGGGGAGTAGATGGTGGCTTTTGTCCTCTCTTTTCACGGTTAAATGTCAATTTTCAAAGGAAAGGTAAACTCACGGCTCTCACCCAGATATAACAATGAGTAAGTGTTAATGATTTTATTTAGCTTGTATCCAGATGCGGGAACTAGGCAGTTGTTAGAACTGGTTCAAAGGCGCAAAGACGCACATGTTTAGCTGGAGGTGAGGAATGCCCGATGCTTGTGCGAACAGGGCAAACTGGCTTTTCCAGAGAAGGAGGACGGTCCCTCATCTGGCCAGGTGTCTCATGAGGGGCCACTCACAGCATAGCCACATCGTCAGTGACTGAAACAAAGTTTGAGACACAACGAGGGACTGAAATCAGCGTCTGAAACAGTGGGTTGTATTTGTCTGTTGAGCCAACCCCAAATGCACTTCCATCGCCTGCCTCACCTCAGAGTGATCTCAGGCCTGGTCTTGCCCTGACTCTGCTCCTGGACGGTTCCTCATCATAACAACTTGCCTCAATGCAAACAAACAAAATCTATGAAAACATGGGTGTTGTTTCTCCCTTGGAGTCTGCAGCTTTATGTTTCCAAAAGAAGAAAATCTGATAGCAGTGAATATATGTCTTGGAATGGAAGGAACTAGAGAAATGTACATGAACCACAGAGGAGTCAGAAGAGACCTCCAGAATGTAAGGCAATCTGCTCTCAGCGTGGATCCAGTCTAATGACATCCAGCACAGGACGGCTATGAAAGGGCACATGCCTGGGCTTCACCCGGACCTTCTGGGTCAGAACCTCTAGGTCGTGGGCTTCTGTACTCTCATAACCTCTCCAAAGGACTCTTAAGCACACCAAAGTCTGGGAACCACGAGTTAACCTCTGCTGGCCAAGTTCAAGCCAGAGGTATCGTGGGCTCTGCAACCAAGGGCCCACACCCATCTCAGCCTGGAAGGCAGTCACTTGGCCTGAGTGTGACAAACACAGATGGAGATGCCCGCAGTTAATGAGTGGAATCCCTGACGAGAGCATGAGAGGCCCAGTGCAGGACACTAACACGCTGCTGCCCTATAGGGAGGCTCACAGGGGTACGTTCCTCAACTTTTAGGACCCTGGAGCTCTCCTTGGGATTCTTTCTCAAGAAAGGACCCTGTAGCCCCCATCCTGTCCCCTAACTCTTCATAGCAGCAAGGTTGAAGCTTGCTTATCCCCAGAAAGTCCCCCAGAACTGGCCTGAAGCAGCACTGGTCATCTCTCCATTCATATAAAATTTCATGTCCACGCAGTCCATTTCTTTTGTAATTCCCAAGGCAGAGTTTTCTGGAAGTGGATGTGGAGATTGGTGTAGTGAAATCCAGGAGCACGGTCCAGGAATCAAAACACTGGGATGCTACCCATGGAGGTCAGAGCTTTGGCTTCCCCACCCTAAGTGAGGAGGTGGGGTTCAGTGCTTTCTAAAGGTCCTTCCTGCCCCATTGCCCTGTAATCAATCTCTAAGAAAAAAGCCAGAGTCACTTCCTGAAAGAGTCGGGTATTCCGCCTCCTCCGGAATACATATGGAAGACAGTTTATACCTCTTCACTGCACACCTCTGCTAGCAGTAATTTAGGACAGAAAGGTCCGAGGCAAAGTAGCAGAGGACCTGAAAACTACCTTCAAAAAGTAAGAAAGGAACCAAACTGCAAATGCTGTTTGTCATGGGCCTGGCGCCATCTGGTGCATTTGGAGACCATGTCGTGCTGGCTGGGGCATGTTGGTGTACCCTCCTTACTCTCATGTTCTGACACCAAGTGAATGTTCACGACTATACTTCTACTGAGTACACACTGTGCACATTCTGTGAATGTTGTACAATAAATTATTTTAGTGACAACCTGATAATTTTAGTGAGTCTAGTGGAAAAATGGTAAACCCAAGGTTTTATTGAAACAAAAGCAGAATCGAAGTTAAAATATACTTGATCCTTTTTTGAAAAGCATAATAAAATGCCATTGTGAGGCAGGAGGGTATAGCTCAGTGGTAGAGTACCTGCTTAGCATGCATGAGTCCTGGGTTCAATTCCCAGTACCTCCATCAAAAACAATTAGAATAAATAAATAAACCTAATTAGCTCCCCCACCCCGATTTTTTTAATGCCATTGTGGAATCTATCTCTGTATCTATCTTCTGAGACGGCACTTCACTAACAATGTGATATGTAGAAGCACACATGAAAGCGGAACATCAAGGTTCATGACCCTGCCCATCCAAATCACTGGGCTCCCATGTTTCCATTGCACCCCACTTCTTCCCACTCCAACGCAAATACCAACAACAACAAAGCTGAATTTTAAAGTGTAAGGGAAGGTAATAGAGCTTATGGAAGATAATGAATAAAATGAATGTTTTAGCTTGGGAGAGATTTCTTAAACAATAGGCAAATATTGCAAACCTCAATGAAAATATCATAGTGAAATAAAACACTTTTGGACAACAAGAGATATCATAAAATGAAAAAATAAGTCACAGCCTGGAAAATGATATCTGTAATGGAATCTAGAATAAAGAATTGCTGCAAATCAATAAGAAATACACACAGAACTCCCCTGCCCTTAAACAAAACATGAAAGCCTAAATGACCAATAAATATGAAATGATGCCAGCCTTATTAGCCTTCAGAGAAATGTAAATCAAAGCAAAAAGGAGATATCAAAGTACAGCCACCGAGTACAGCAAAGTACGTCAAAATAAAAACAAAAAACAAATGCTAATCCAAGCATTTGCATAGAAGGTTCATACACTGCTGGTGGGAGTAAACAATTTGGCTAAAAGGGAAAGAAATTTGTCTATCTTGTATACCTTTGGGTGGGGAAAGTATCTCTCTAGGTAATCTAGAATACACACCTGCCCTCGGTGGGCCTGAGATTCAGAATATGCTATTGGAGTAATCTAGGAAAACACAAGCCAAGGAATTAAATTAAAGCAGTCCAAGTTTCATAGTTTCTTGGGGGCACCTGTGAGAAGTAAAAACATAATCTGGAGAAATGCATGCTTATTACAGGCTTCACAGGATTCCCACAAATAAGCATTTCCATGTGAGTTTAAAATGCAAAATTACAAAACACGTGAGGAAACAAATCACCATGAATGAAAATCAATAAAAATAATAAATCGCAGTATTAGACCCCTCAAGAATGCAGAAAAAGGAATTTGCAGGTGCATAATAAAGTAAGTGTATCATATTAAAGTAATTTAAAAAATGGAATCAAAGACATGAGAAAGGTATACAGCATTATCCAAAAGGTCAGGCAAATTTGGAAATTAAAAAAATATGTAAAATTAGATTAAGTAGTCATTGAAAATTTAAAACTCAATGGTCATATTAAACAGCAGATCTAATGATCCAGCTGGAAAGAGAACTGATTAATTGGGATATACATCTGAAGAAAATCACCCATAACGCAGCACAGAGACATAAAGAATGGAAAATATGAAAGAGAGGTTAACAGAAATAAAGGATAAAAAAAGTCCTATTTACTGTCTAACGGGAGTTCCAAAAGAAAATAATAAGGAAGAGGTAATATTAAAAGAAGACAAATGGCTGAGAATTTGCCAGACCAGTATGATAGGAATGAATTTCTCAGACTGAGGAACTACAATCAGTCTGAAGCAGGGAAAATAAATAGCTACACTTTGACATTACAACGAATATATAGAATGCCAAAGAAAAACAACTTACCTGTAAAGAATGACAGATTTATAGCAAACTTCTCAATAGCAACAGTAAAAGTCAGAAATCGATATGATGTTATCTTCAAACACTGAGAAAAAAAACTGTCAATTTAGAATGGTATGTTACTAAATAATCATTTAAGTATGAAAATGAGATGAAAATATTTGCATTCAAATAAAAGCTGAGAGCATTCACCATTAAGATACTCTCACTAAAGACATTTCTTCAGGGTGTCCTTGAAGGAAAGGATCCTAGAAGGAAGGTATGAAGCACAGGAGGAACAAAGAATTTGCTAAAATGTGAGTAACTGGCCAGACATTATAAAACTGAATTACTTAAATAAAATTAAATTATTTCTTAAGCCAGTTGAAGTGAACATGGGCATTCATAATTTTATCCTTTATTCCTTATTGTGGGGCTAAAATAGCCTACTGGATTTTTTTTAATAATGCAGGGAAGAGAACTCCAGGCAAAGGCCCTAAGGTTGGAAAGAGCTTCACCGAGTTACAGAACTGAAAAAGGCCAGAGTATCTGGAGCACAGTGAGGAGGAGTGGGGCAAAATGAAGCTACAGAGGTCAGCAGAGACCAAATCAAAGAGGCCAAATCGAAGGCCATTTTAAGGATTTGTCACAGTCAAAGGGAAGCCATTAAAGAATTCCACACAAAGGATTTAAACAATCTAAAATGTAAACGTAATTCTATCTGCTCTGTTGGAAAGATCTGGGAGGTACCAATACCTAATATGTGAGGTCTAAATGTATGTCATTGTATTTGTCACTGACCCTGATTTACCCAAGATTTATTCAACTGTACCAAAGGCATAATTCTCTCCAGCCTGCCTGGTGATATTCAGACATGACTCCTCTGTACTGAACCACATTCAGTTCATCTTATGACACAAGAGGAACCCCTATGCAACAAGATTGTCATTATTCAAATTACATTAGAGATATCCTAATGGAAAAGGAGATTGCAGCTACATGCTCCAGTATTGAGTGCAGGGAGAAATCTGAAGGTTGTGAGGCACAGGTGGTTCTAAAGCTGACCCATGAATGATGAGGAAAAAACATGAACTGATGGAGAAAGGAGTGGGCACTGCAGATGAGGGGAACAGGCAACACCACTAAAAAAATGTTGTAGAAATATTAGCACGTTACATGGGAATACTGGCTTGATTAGTACTCTGAATTCCATTATGGATTAGTAGTAGAAACTACTGGATGGTAGCATGGAGATGTATTAATGAATCAGTACTTTTTCCTGAGGTCTACAAAGTAAACAGATTTTTGAGTAGGGGTGAGCTTTTTTAAAATTGAACTATAGTTGAATTATAATATTGTGTTAGTTTCAAGTGTACAGCATAGTGGTTCAGCTTCTGCTTTTTGTTTTTGTTCTTTGCAAATTATATTCCATTATAGGTGATTATTGGGCATAATTTCCTGTGTTGTACCATAAATCCTTGTTGCTTTTCTATTTTATGTATAGTAGTTCATATATGTTAATCCCAAAGTCCTAATTTGTCCCTCCCCCCTTCCACCCCATCCCACTTGGTAGCCATAAATTTGTTTTGTCTGTGAGTCTGTGTCTGTTTCATATATAGATTCATTTGTATTTTTTTATTCCACATGTGATATTATATAGTATTTGTATTTCTTTGACTAATTTCACTAAGTGTAATATTCCCTGGGTCCATCCATGTTGCTGCAAATGGCAAGATCTCATTCTTTTTTATGACTGAGCAATATTCCATTGTATATGTGTACCACATCTTCTTAAGCCAATCATCTGTTTATGGGCACTTCGAGTTACTTCCATGTCTCAGCTATTGTAAATAGTACTGCTATGAACATCAGGCTACATGTATCTTTTCCAACTAGAGTTTTCATTTTTTTCCAGGTATATATGAATTGCTGGACCATATAGTAGTTTTAGACCATTTGTAGTTTTTTAAGGAAACTACCTGCTGTTTTCCATAGAGGCTGCACCAATTTACATTCCCATCAACAGTGTACGAGGTTCCCTTTTCTCCATATCTTCTCCAGCATTTATTATTTGTAGATTTTTTGATGATAGCCATTCTGACTGGTGGGAGGTGATACCTCATTGTGGTTTTGATTTGCATTTCTCTAATAATTAGCAATGTTGGACATCTTTTCATATGTCTGTCAGCCATCTGTATATCTTCTTTGGAGAAATGTCTGTTCAGGTCTTCTTCCATTTTTTGATAGGGTGGTTTGTTTTTTAATATTGAAATGTGTGAGCTGTTTGCACATTTTGGATATTAATCGGGGTGAGCTTTTGCATAGAATACTTCTATTTCCAAAAAAAAAAGTATACAGAAAAGAGAAAATGAAGACTGTATGCAGGCTTTTATTCGTAGCAGCTGAATGCACCCTGCCATCTCCAGATGCTTCCTCCACAATATACCTGCCGCACTGTTACCAGATCACATCATTCCTTGCTCACACAATTTGGCCAGCACTCTACTGCTTAAATGGTGAAGTCCAAACTCCTTAGTCCGGCATTCATGACCCTGTAAGGCTCAACTACAATATACCTCTCCAAAAAGCTCACTGTAAGTCAAGTTAATACTCTGGCCAAATGATCTATAAGTTAAATTCCGAATAGACCACAGCATCTCCCACCTAGTTTCTCTTGCTTATGCTGTTCTTTCTCCCTGGAATGCCTCATTTACCCTGTTTACTTCCGCAAGACCCACCCAGGTATTAAGGTCTAGTGGAAACCCTCTATCCTCTAGGAAGGCTTTTCATACAACGCAGATAATTCTTTTCTCTCACTCTCCTCCGGCATTTAACACAAGCTACCGTACTAGAAGTTACACTTTAGGTAGAGGCCTCCATACCTCTCAAGCGGGAACCTGTTAGTTTGTAAATTTTTAGCACCCTCAACTGTTCCCGACCCAGTGCCTTGTACACCGAGAGTTTGACAGCTGTTGGCAATCATGACCACCTTAGTCTGAAGTAGCTAACCCATCCCCCTACCGGTAGGCAGCTGGGCCGGCTTCCTCACCGAAGCCCCTATGATGCACGAGGGAAGGGGGACGACTTCAACGTGAAGGATGGTTCACCCCCTGTGAGGTCAACAGCAGTGGAAGGAATGCTGTGTGAAGTCTGATTTAAATGCAGTAAGAGTGCCAAGTCGGTGACGCTCAGACTAAGATCGGACGGGGAAACGGTTTTTGATCACCTCGCGCATCGTTTCTCCGAGGGCTGCAAAACAGAAACAGCCCGCGTGCCCCGCTGGCCGGGGGAGGGGGGCTTCAATTTCCTTGCCCCTGATTGGCTCTCTGGAGCCGCCGCCTCCGGTGATTGGCCACTGCCGCGAGGGACGTCGGCCCGCACTCGGCGGGCGCCCTCCGAGCCTGAGGAGGCGGCGATGGCGGCTGAGGCGTTGAGGGCTCGGCGCGGCCCGTCTTCCTGCGGGCAGGTGGAGAGGCAAGCCCGAGCCCAGGCCACGAGGGAGGCCCCGTGCGCCCGGTGTGGAGGAAGGGCGCCCGGAGCGTCGGGTGAGGGCCTGAGGGTCAGCCCGCGGCCCGCGCGGGGGCGGGGCGGGGTGGGGTGGCCGCGGCGGCGAGGCGTGCGCGGGTCGAGGCCGGGCCCGGAGCCCGCGGGCCGCGAGGCGAGCGAGGCTGGGACGCGCTGAGACGGGCGAGGGCGGCTCTCCTCACCCCCAGCCTCCCCGTGCGCCGCCCCTTCCTCACCGGCCGGTTCGCAGGTCGGTGAGAGGGGAGCTGTGAGGCCCTAGCCGTCATCCTGTGGTGAAGCAACGGAACATGGCTTCCTTGTGTAGTTTTTGTTGTAGTAACGAATAGACCACTGTGAAATGTTTCTAAAATTACACAACGGACGTTGGGGATGGGCCGGGGCACGCGGCTCGGTTTGGCAGACAGCACCTCACTTCTGTGCGTCTTGCGTTCTGACCTTGTGCGGCAAGGGAACGAGCGCCCTTGATTCGCTCCCTCAAGACTCCCCTCAGGTGGAACAGGTTCAAGTTACTTAATGTAACCGGAAAGGCGGTACGGCGCTGTGTCTCTGCCAGGGGCGAGTTGTTGAATTGCAACTCCTGGAGCTGCTGAAAGCCTTATTACGCTGTGTACCTGTTAAATCTTTGCACTTTCGAAGGGAAAGTCAGTTTTCTCAGTCCCTCCAAGACGGACTCCATTTGGGAGACATGAGCGAGTGGGAAAAGTCGGTTAGTTGTGTTTTCGGTGGGGAGCCAAATTTCCCCTACCCCAAATTTCGATCACTGCTGTTGCATAGAAAATCGCCATTATTCGAATGAGATAGTATTACAAAGAAAAGTTTTAGAACATGGCATTTTAAAATCACTGCTTCTTCCATACATTTTTATTATAATGCTGAGAAGTACTCAATTGGAAAGATAGTGCCCGTGCATACAAAGTTGTGAAACTGCTGTAAGCTGTAATGCAGCACAAGTTATTTTGCTTTGTACAATGCCAGAAACCTTATAAAAGTAAAACAATTGAAATAGTTTTGATTTCTTTAGTAACATTATCTCTGGAATTTAAACGAGCTTTAAAATTTAGCTTGATTGTGAGCTAGCTTCAGATGTTTCAGTTGGCTTTAAAACTAAAGCTTTTTTTAATCAAAAGAATGCAATTATTATAATATAAATTAGCAAGAACACTAATTTTATAGTGAATGGTGACTAATTTTATCTAGTTTCTTTTTCCCTTTTTTTCTTGCAAAGTCTTTTAAAACGACAACCTGTGAAAGTGACATAGCTATAATGAATGCTTATTATGATAAACTCCAAATTCTACTTAGATTATTAACATCTTGATACTAGGTTTTTCAATCAAAATTACGGTATCATACAGAGGAGAGGCAAGACTCAAGACCACCTTGCTGGTGTGAACATGGCACAGGGGTTAGGGTTCTGGAATTGGCCGCAACATCATTTGCAACATCCTGATTGTGGCACGGGCAATAGAGCCATTGGCATTCCAGTTCTCAGTGTGGTCGGGGAATCACTCTCTGGTTTCTTTTTTATTGTGGTTTAAAAAAAAATACCATTAAATGTACCATCTGAACCATTTTTAAAAGAACAGTTCAGTAGTGTTAAGTATATTCACATTGTTGTATAACAGATCTCTAGAACTTTTTCATCTTGCAAAACTGAAATGCTACCCATTAAACACTAATTCCCTCCCTACTCCAAAGATAAGATTATGGTATTTCCCTTCATAAATGCTAAGTTTGTGAAGATGATCTTTATATGAGTCATGTGTGTGTGACATTAGTGGCATCTGACTTCTGTCCTTGCCAGTGTCTTAGATCATGAAGAGAATGGTCTTGCCAGTGTCTCAAATTGGCCCTCTCTGTCCCATCACAGGTTGGGAAATACAAATTAGCAGAGGGCAGTATGATCAAGTAGAAAGAACATTAGACTTGGAAACAGAACTAGATTGGAGTCTAGATTATACCATTTACCCCAGATCACTAAAATGTTTACCCATCCCTAGGTTGAATAAAATATTCCCAGCCTTCTTAGCCATGCAATTTACAATGATCAAATGAAGTATGTGAGAGCACTTTATATGATTATAAGAGATGTCAAATTTGAAGAAGTATAGGTGCTAAATAACCATCTAAATGAATGCAAACAATATTACATAGCTCTGCCTGGTTTTTCTTCTCATTTTTCTCCCTCCTTCTGACCTGTTTTGTTTCTCCTGAATTTCGTTTAATAAGTCATCCATTTCCAACTAAACTACATACCTTTTCCTATACAAGAGAATCCCCTTTAACTTTCCGTCTGATTATACTGAACATTCAACATTAACAAATTGTGCAAAGTTTAATTCACAATAAAATTTCATCTGTAGGTCACCATCATGAACTTCAGTGTGGACATGCTTTTTGTGAACGGTGCTTGTTAGTAACTGAAGAATACAGCACAATTATATGCCCTGATTGTGAGGTAAGTTTTAGTCTTTCATATTGAATGCATTACAACCTAATGTTAAAGGTGAAAATATTGGAGAAATAAGACATACTTTTAGTTAGGAACTAAAAACTTGCATTTTTGCTCCTGAGTCTAAGGAACCTAGCAAAAGATAAGCTGTTCATATCCACTTTATGATTGTTCAAAGTGATCAAAGGGAATGCAAGGTTAAGTTTATACACTTAGCCTATATATTTTGACTTTTTTGGACATTTTTGTGGAATATTGCCTCTATTTATTTTTATCTTAATGAAGTAATATTCCTTTCAGATTTGTACCTGCATTTTCCACACCAATACCATGCAAGCAAATTTTGAACTTTGCCCTGCCCCTCAACCTTTGTGTGTCATCAAATTTACATTCGTAGAGATGCTAGAGTGAAAAAAAAAATGTTAGAAGTTAAGAATCTTTACACAGTTTTAACTGAAATATTTTAAATCAGTTGTATTTAATAATTTCTTAAATTTTCTGGAAGAAATGTCCTGTATCAAATCTGTTGATAGTAACATTAAGCTCTTACTATGAAATGCCAGGCCAAAAGGGCATAAATGAAGAGGCAGATAGAAATATAAGTTTTAGTCCTCAGTTCTGAGGGGACACTCTTAAAAATAACAATTGCTCCATTGTGATTTTCCTAAAGTAACACTTTTACCCTGATAACCTAATAATACATAACTATCTTTGGTACCTTATACTTAAAACCTTCCCAGAACATCCTCTTACCCGCCAGAGGTATATATTTAAATGAGAGACTATCGCATTTAGTAGTCTGCTTTATTTTTCTTAGCAGCATTAACCTATTCTCATGAGAGTCTCCTACATTACTTTTTTTTAATTGAAGTATAATCAGTTTACAATGTTGTGTCAATCTCTCCATAATAGTTCAGTCATACAGATACATACATTTATTCATTTTCATACTTTTTCATTATAGGTTACTACAAGATATTGAATGTAGTTCCCTGTGCTATGCAGTAGAACCTTGTTGTTTATCTGTTTTGTATATAGTAGTTAGTATCTGCAAATTTCAAACTCCCAATTTATCCCTTCCCCCCACCCCCTTTCCCCTCTGGTAACAATAAGTTTGTTTTCTATGTCTGTGAGTCTGTTTCTGTTTTGTTATTAAGTTCATTTGTCTTTTTTTTAGTTTCCACATATAAGTGATATCATATGGTATTTTTCTTTCTCTTTCTGGCTTACTTCACTTAGAATGACAATCTCCAGGTCCATCCATGTTGCTGCAGTACTTTCAAAGACTATATAATAAACTATGGTACATAAGAGCTGTAATTCTTAACTAATCTCTTTATGATAAAACATTTAGGTGGTTTTCAAAATTTTTCACCATATCTTTGCACAATTCTTGAAACCCACTCCCACCAAAAAAATCTTATCTGCAGATTCTGTTAGTTTCCAGGTCTAAAAAATATCCGTGTTTGAGTTTGTCCATTTTTTTTAATGTTTGACCATTTAATGGACAAAAAGTGGGTATCTCCTTGTTTTAAATTGAAATTCCCTGACTACTAGTGAAATTGAGCAATTTTTCATATGTTGACTTCTTAGCTCCTCTTCTGGGAGGATTTTTAACGGATCCTTTTTGGTCCTTTCCATACTTTTCTTTTGAATTGTCTTTTTCTAGCTTGTCAGACTATTTCATGTGATAGAGATATTAACACTTTGTCCTGTGTATTTTAAATGTTTTCTCCCAATTTTTCACTTTTAATTTTATTACATTTTACCATTCAGAAATGTTTCCTCCTTGAATTGTTTTTCCTCCTCCTTAGTGGCTTCTAGGTTTTCTTTGATTAGGCAGATTTTCCATCTCAGAGTTACAGTACTTTTTTTTCAATACTTTTTTTTTTAAAAGTAAGTATTAAATCCCTTTATATTTTATATGATGTGAGTACGTGACTTTCTTCTTCAGAATAATTAGCTGACTTTCCCACATGATTTATTGAATAATCAATCTTTCCTCTATTTAATTGAAATGCCCCTTATAGTCTATATGAAGTTCCCATATATTTGTGGATCTGTTTCAGGGCTCTGTTCTATTCATTTACAGTTGTCCCTTGGTCAGTGCAGGTTTGAGCTGTGTAAGTCCGCTTATGTAGATAAATACTACAGTACTACATGGTTTGCTGTTGGTTGAATCCGTGGATGCAGAAGCACCGCACATGTAGAGGGCCAGCTGTAAATTACATGCACATTAAGCCCTGCGTTGTTCAAGGGTTGACTTGTATTGTGCCACTACCTTAGTGTTTTAATTACAGTAGCTTTATTTTCTGGTGGGATAAATCTCCACTGAATGTTATATTAAAAATTTTATATTCTTGCTCATTATGTTTTCATACGAACTTCAGAATTGTATTAATTTTATATCAGTTGTGTTTTAGGGTTTTAAATCTTTGTCTTCAAGACCCTAACCTAATTCTCCATTTATTCAGTTCTTGTTTATGACTGCCAATAAAGTTTTTTGTTTTCTTTTCTTAGAGCTTGTATTTTTCTTACTATAGTTATTCCCAAGTGTTTTAGAGTTTTGTACGTACCTTAAAATAGCATTGTAAAAATTTTACAGTGAATTTTAAAAGTATTGTTCCAAGTATTTCCTTTAGAAATGTAGCAGAGTGAAGTATAGTTAATGTTCTGCTTAATTAATTGCCAATTAAATGATTTTTTTAAAAAAATAAAGTAGGATAAAAACATGTAAATGTTGCTTTTTCTTTGATTTAAAGAGGATTTCAGGATCTTTAGAGCTATTTTCAACTTTATCTATGGATGACACACTAGGTTTTTGAATTCTGGATAAACAGAATTTATTGAGTGACTTTCTGGTTTCTTACTTTCATCTTTTATCCTAAGGTTGCTACAACTATAAATACAAAACAAGGATACTGCCCAATAGATGGATATATTAAAGAAGAGTCTTTTATGGAAAAACTGCAGCCAAAAAAGTATGTTCTGTGTGCACTTATTTTAGTGTTTGAAGTTTAACATATTTCTCGAAGAGTTATTTTAGAATTATTGATAAAATGTCATTCTTAGATTAGTGTTTGTAACCCATTGTTTATACATTGCTCTTTAGGTTTGTAAGTTATCTTAGCTGTAAATGAAATGGAGACTCCAACTCCTAAAGAAGCAGCATTAGTTTGTTCTTATTTAAAGTGGGGAAAGAAAAGAATGCAAGATTGCCACATCAGAGTAAGAGAAGCTGAGAATAGACTTCAGCAAAAACTAGTGTGCTGAGTGAGAAGATAATGGAGGAAAAAAATAAGAACGTACATTTCTATTGATTCTCAACAGTAGTATGAGTACAATACAATGCAGGATTTTGAAAAGAAGTGGTTTGAGAGGTGATTTATAGAAAGTGATAACTTTGAGATTATTTTATTCATTTTTCCATTCTTGTGTAAGATTTTACATGTATATGTATTAATAAATTCTCTTCTTGAAATAGTATGCAAAGTTTTTTTTTAACATATTCCAGCTGGAGATGAGCACCTGTGTTTTTTTTTAATTGCACTTATTTATATTTGTCATCTTCTTCTAGTCTACAAGCCCCTTTAATGGCAAGGGCCATATTTTATTGTTTTCTACATCCCTGGTGCTGGACACAGAGTAAACATTTTATAAATGTTAGACGAAGAACCGTGATATTTTGACATTTGCTGTAGTTTTTCTGAAAATCATTTTTTGATCCTAGGCGAATGTACATTTAGGGTTGACTGTGGAATGAATCATGATTTAAAAAATGGTGAAGTTTGACTTTGCAACTTTTTAAGGGTCAAAGAATCTTCTTATTAATTTACCAAGACGCTACTCAGATGGTAATTATATTTTTGTATAACTTTTAACTTCTTAAATCATATTTAATATGGAAGTAAGTTATATGAGAAATAAAATAAATATAGGGTTCCCTCAAGGAACAGTCTCATTTGAAACTTTTCAATTTTGTTATTGGCCCAAACATCTATAGATCACCCAGTTCCTCATATCTCATCCATCTTACCTCCTGAAGATTCTATTTCCACAATATCACCCATATTTATAATTTATCTTCCATTTCTACACCCTGTTTGATTCTTTTAGTCTCTTTTGGCTACCTCCTTAGGACTTCAGACCCTTTCCTGCTCTATGGTTTTCATTACCTATCCAGGTAAAATCCAAAATCCTTTAGACTGTCATGACTTTTCATGTTATTGCTGTAGCTTCTCTGTCCAGATTTATATGCATGCATAGAAACCAACAGAACAGTTTTTCCTTTGGGTAGCATAACCACTTAGCTAAAGTCCAGCAGTTGGTTATTGACAGAACCAGAGGTGAAACTCAGGCTCATGGAATACCAGTACTGCTCCCAACTGCTGTATTTGCATTCCACCGGTCACTTCCTCCATAGGCTCTGAGTGAATAGAGTAATCACTTCAGGAATCTTTTTGGCTTCCTGTGAGTCAGTGGCCATAACAAATTTGAACACCTACAGGAATCTAGCAGATGACTTACTGGGTGAGACAGACTGACATTAAATGAGCGTTAAGGATTGTAGCAGACAGAAGGTTTACCCACTCCAAAGGAGGTAGCCTGTACTCAGCTCCAGCCAATTACTGCTTTGTGTTAAGACCATCCCAGTGTTGCGAGATTATCCTTTTTTTTTCCCAAGAGAAAATATAAATGTGGGCTTCTGTATGAATCTTTCTTTTTATACATCGTCCAAATCAAATTTGATTGTACTTTTGTCTAGATCTATATAATATTGAATATGGTTGCAAAGTGAAATTTCATTTTCAGAAGTAGATGAATCTGTTTTAGGTACCCCAGTTTTTTTCTGAATTACCATTTTAAAATTAGTTCTCCATGTCAAATATACTTATGTTAGAAACTCCTCTATTTCCTAATTTCAGTAGAATTTGGTTTAAATGGTTATATCTTTTAAAATAGAAGTATCTTTTGATACATGATGTGTTTCCTTCCTGATTTGTCTTTTAATATTTTGAAACAGGAATTGAATAATGGACTCCTTATGGCCAAAGCATTCACATATGTTTTTAAGAACATGAATGTTCACTTTTTAAGTAATAGAATGTTTAAAAATTATCTAGTCTATTATTTCTCTCTATGAGAGTAACATATTTAATAATAGTTTCTTCCATGAAGTGTCATAGGCTTCTGATTTACTTATCCAACAAACACTGAGTGCTTATTGTGTGCTAGCTAACATAGGGATATAAAGATAAAAATAGGCAAAAACTCTAGCATCTGTACTCAAGAAATGTAGCTTACTTTTTCTTTGAAACTAACTTATCTGGTAAATTCATTACCTTTATATACATTATCTAGGCCTATAAGTACATTTTTTAATAGCTGGCATTTGTGTATATAAATAATTGAGCTTGAGACAGTTAAAGGATTATCAACATGTCTACCAAAAAATATCAGAGAAGGAGAGATGGTTAGGAAATTCAAGCACAATTTATACTGTAAGCTATTATTTTTAGGAATTTGTTAAGAAATTGAATTCTTGCTTAAAATTAAGTTTTATATGAAAGCATATTTAGTCATGGTTTCCCTGTCTTTACTTACCATAGATAATTGAGAGCCCACTGTTAAGTGTTCTTAGAAGTCATGGTATGATTTATTTTTTTAGTTTTTTTGAGTGGGGAGATAGTTAGGTTTATTTATTTATTTATGTTTAATGGAGGTACTGGGGATTGAACCCAGGATCTCGTACATGCTAAGCACACAGTCTACCACTGAGCTATAACCTCCCCCTGAATTATTTTTGAGAGAGAGTAAAAATCAGACTAGAGGATTGAAACCATTATATTAATGTTGGTATTTAAAATAAATGTACTTGACATTTTCCAGAATAAAGAACTGTTCTCAGGACTTTAAAAAGACTGCTGACCGGCTAACTGTTGGTTTAGAACATTCAGCCTTCACACGTGGGACTGTTCTGAACCCATCAGCTGTAATGGAGGTATGAAGAATGTTATTCATCAAGTGACACGTGGCCAGACGTTTTTACTTTGTCTCTGGTAGCTTCACTTTCCTCTTCTCTCAAGGTTCCTATAACTGTAGATTCTTTTGAAAACATGAAGGTAACAGAGGTAAACCTATACTCCCTTGCTTGAATCTCTTGATTTGTTCTGAACTGTTTTCAGCAATTCTCTTTTCCTCCCAAGTTAGCCCATTCTGCCTTTGACCAGCTCTGTCAGTGCTCTTGATATTTACCTGCACGTAGCTTCCTCCTTTTGAACCTAGTTATTGAATTCACATTCTGTGAGATTGTATAAAGTGCAAGTTTCTAAATTCTAAGGGTGATTTACCAGGTATTTTATCGGTGACTGAAAGGATGGTGTAATTGTTGTTGGAAGATTGAGTTTTACCTGTTACTACTCCATATCACTTTAAATAATGTATTCTTCTAATTTAAGACTAGAAACAGGACAAACTCCAAAATACTGCTGAATGAAGTATTGCATCTTTTTGTTAAGGGGATCATTAGTGGGCTGGGAGAGAAGACAGAGCGCTGTCTTCACCTTCATTGTTTAAATCTTAACATAGCCAAATTATAATCTTTTTTTCTTAAGAACTGTTACTTTTTATGTATATATATTTATTGCCATGATAAATTTTTCAGGTAGTTTTAAGATGCAAAATGGTTGTAGGACATAATTCCATTTTTTCCAAAAAGGTACCTAAAAGAAATTTGGGATGCTATCACCAAAACTAAAATGTTAATTGTTGCTTCTTTTCTGATTTCTGTAGTGGGTCTGTAACCGCAATGGTAGCTTGATGCGTTTGCAGCTGCTATGTTGTATCTAAGCATCTATGTCTATACTTTGTGTTTGTATATTCCCCTTCCCTTTCTTAGGAGACTAAAACTGTGGAAGAAATTGATGAAGCATTGAAGATAGCAGGCCAGAATTTTGAAGAATTAAGTATTGCTGTAAAAGTAAGCATTTTGAATGATTAAATTCTATCATAAATTAAGGCATGTTCTCTTTAACTGTGTAATTTGGATGTAATATCACTGAAATTGGAGCTTAGCATTCAGTTATTAAGTATGACTATCAAATGATAAGAGAAATATACAAAAGAATGGACACCTCTCATGGCCTGCTAGCAGTAATCTCATAGCATTGTTGTGCTAGCAGCATGCTGAAATTGGAGCTCTGTTAAGGAGCTGTGATTTCCGCTTGCTGTGAGCTGAGTTTTGTCTTGGAAGCATTGCAGATCACCTTTCTAGCATTGCGTGTTATCTGGCTGTAGATCGTTACACAGAGTCTTATGCTCTTTTCTCCTTAACCCTGTCACCCAAGAGAGAGAGAGAGAGAGAGAGAGAGAGAGAGAGAGAGAGATTTCTTTATTGAGAAGGAACAAATTCCTTACACCCAGCAGCAGCAAATTCACAGCCAAGGCACTCAAAGGGTTATAGCTGATACGGGAGTTAAGACTTCAACAGGTGAATCTGAAAGGGGAGTGGGGTACAGAATTCAACCCATAGCAGTCTGCCCTTTGGCCCTCCCAGATTCATATCCTTCTCACATGCAAAATACATTCATCCCATCTCACATACCCCAAATTCTTAACCTATTTCAGCGTCAACTCTAGCTCCAAAATCTCATCTAAGTATCTTCTAAATCAGGTATAGGTGAGACTCAGAGAATGACTCATGCTGGGGCAAAATTCCTCTCCAACTGTGAATGTGTGAAACTAATAAATTATCTCCTAAAATACACTGGTTGGATAGGCATAGGTAGATATTCCCATTCCAAAAAGAAATTGGAAGAAGAAAAGGTCACAGATACCAAGCAGTGATTCTTTGAAAATATGAAGAAGTATGTGAAATAGTTAACACTTTATTTCAAATATTTTTAATACTACATTTTAAGTTTTATAAATTTAAGGAATCCTACCAGAGAGAAATTCAGCTATCCAAAACGATTCATTTCCTGTACTGATTGAAATGATAAGAAGTTTAGAAAACTTAGTGGGTTTTCTAGGCCTTTTTGCCAGTTTATCAAAACTTTTGCCAAAAAAGATGTGATCTTGCTAACAAGTACCAGGATTTAAAGTTTAACCTTGTGAATTAGTCCATTTTTATCATCTAATCTCCTCTTGTGTTGTTATTTTGAAAAGTCCAAAAAGTATCTTTTACTTTCAAAATTATGTTAAAGAGTACAGTTCCTCCAAAATAGAAATACCAAATTATATCTTTGTATTATGTTCTTCCCAGATGCTCGAACACGTACACAGTCAAACAAAAGAGGAAACAGTCAGTCTTATAGAAGTTCTGGAGAAACAGTTTGATCAGCTTTTTACTTCTCTTGATTCCAGGTAATAAGTTAAAAATATAGACTCAATGAAACTGAAGCTTTTAACATTAACTTGTCATTTTATTCCTTTGCATAGATTAAAGTAATGAGTAACTTTTAAACTAGTTTGGAAGGTTATGGGTGGTCCCTATAGGCTGATGTTTACAGCTTCAAAATGAAGAGCAGCGTTTTTTTTGTTTTTGTTTTTTTTTGGCTATTTGCCTTCTGATCCAAAGCTGTTCAGATAATTTCTTTCTTAAACCAGTTAGCATAGATAAATGATTTCAAATTCTGAATCCCGTTGTAGAATTCAGCATACTTGGGAAAATGCAAACATACTCTTTCTGGTACGTAATTTCATCATTTTTTCTTGTGTTTATTTGCATCACAGAAAATAATAACATACTTTCTAATACTCATTTCTAAACAAATACCACCATACTGTTATATAGCCATCCTTTTTTAAAACTTTGATATATAAGAGCTTAAATAATCTTTAATCACATTTTTGTATTTCAAGAGGCAGGCTCATAAAAGTAAGAAATATATTTGGTAATGGTACTTGCCCCTTTGGATCTGGGTTCTTTTTATTTTTTTTTAGTCTAATTAGGATATCTAGAACATAGGTTCAATACACGATGAATGAATCATATTCTTTATTCCTCAATGTTGTTGGTATCTCATGTTTAATATTCAGTTATAAAATTTTAAGTGATAGGTCATGTGCATACATTTTTATTACATTTTTTAACAGTGGTATATATGCATAATGAAGTTTACTTTTGTAACCATTTAAAAATGTACAGTTTAGTGGCACAGGGTACTTTTATGTTTATCTTGTTAAGAACTACCAAACTGTTTTCTAAGTTGGCTACACAGGTTACATTCCCACTAGCAGTGCATAAGAGTTCCAGTTTCTCCACATCCTTACCAACACTTGTTAATTCTCTTTTTTAAAATACAGCCATTTTGAGGATGTGAAGTGGTATCTGATTTTGTATTTGACTTGCATTTCCATAATAGCTAGTGGTATTGTGGACCATATCCTTTCAATTGACCATTTGCTTATTTTTTTCTGGAGAAATATCTATTCCAGTCCTCTGCCCATTTTTGAATTGGATTATTTGTTTTGTTGTTGCTGGGTTGTAGGAGTTCTGTATCCATTATGGATATTAATCCTTTATCAAATATATCATTTTCAGATAATTTCTCTTGTTCTGTGGCTTGTTTTTTTTTTGACTTTTTAAATTGAAGTGCATTTGATTTACAATGTTGTGTTAATTTCAGCCGTACAGCAAAATGATTCAGTTATATATATATTCTTTTTCAGATTATTACAAGTTAGTGAATATAGTTTCCTGTGCTTTACAGTCAGTCCTTGTTGTTTATACGTTTTATATATAGTAGTGTGTATCTGTTGATCTCAAACTCCTAATTTATCCCTCCACCTTTTCCCTTTTGGTAACCATAGTTTGTTTTCTGTGTCTGTGAGTCTGTTTCTGTTTTGTAACTAAGTTCATTTGTATCACTTTTTTAGATTGCACAGATAAGTGATATCATATGATATTTATCTTTGACTTACTTCACTTAGTATGATAATCTCTAGGTCCATCCATATTGCTGCAAAGGACATTATTTCATTCTTTTTTGTGGCTGAGTAATATCCATATATATATATATATATATATATATATATATACACACACACACACATATATATATATATATATATATATATATATATATATATGTTTATGTATGTATGTGTGTCACATTGTCTTTATCCATTTATCTGTTGATGGACATTTAGGTGCTTCCATGTCTTAGATACTATAAATAGTGCTGCTATTAACATTGGGTGCATGTATCTTTTCAAATTCGAGTTTTTGCCTTTTCCAGATATGTGCCCAGGAGTGGGATTGCTGGATCATGTGGTAACTCTATTTTTAGTTTTTTTAGGACTTGCCATGCTGTTTTCCATTGTGGCTGCATCAGTTTACATTCACACCAACAGTTGTAGAAGGGTTCCGTTTTCTCCACAGTCTCTCCAGCATTTATTATATTTGTATAATTACAGACTTTTAAAATATTTATTTATTTATTTATTTGGGGAGTAATTAGGTTTACCTATTTATGTTTCAAAGAGGTACTGGGAATTGAACCCAAGATCTTCTGCATGCTAAGCATGCACTTACCACTTGAGCTGTACCCTCCCCCTATTTGTAGACTTTTTGATGATGGCCATTCTCACTGGTGTGAAGTGATATACTTCATTGTGATTTTGATTTGCATTTCTCCAGTAATTTGTGATGTTGAGCACCTTTTCATGTGCCTGTTGGCCGTTTGTATGTCTTCTTTGGAGAAATGTATGTTTAGGTCTTCCACCCATTTTTCTATTGCATTGTTGATTTGGGGTTTTGGGTTTTTTGATTTTTTTTGATGTTGAGCTGTAAGAGCTGTTTGTATATTTTGGAAATTAAACACCCTGTCAGTTCCACCATTTGCAAATATTTTCTCCCAGTCCATAGGTTGTCTTTTTGTTTTGTTTATAATTTCCTTTGCTGTGCGAAAGCTCGTATGTTTGATTAGGTCCCATCTGTTTATTTTTGCTTTTATTTCTTTTGCCTTGGCAGACTGACCTAAGAAAACATTGCTTCTGTGGCTTGCCTTTTCACTCTCTTGATAGCATTCTTTGATCTAAATAAGTTTTTAATTGATAAAGTCTGTTTTATCTATTTTTTCTTTGTTGCCATGTTTTGGTGTCATATCCAAGAAATCATTGCCAAATCTAATACTGAAGCTTCCTCTCTGTGTTTTCTTCTAACAGTCTTATGGTTTTAGCTCTAACATTTAGGTCTTTGAGTCATTTGGGGCTGATTTTTGTATATAGTGTAAGGAAAGGGCCTAACGTCATTCATTCCCAGTACCATTTGTTGAAAAGATGGTCTTTTCTCCATTGAATGGTCTTGGCACTTTTGTCGAAACTCAGTTGACCATATATGTGAAGATTTAATTCTGGGCTCTCTGTCTGTCTGTCTGTCCTTGTGGCAGCAGAGCAATGTTTTCATTACTGTGGCTTTGTAGCGAGTTTTGAAATCAGGATGGGTGAGCTCTCCGACTTTGTTGTTCTTTTTCAGGATTGTTTTGGAAGGTTGGGGTCCCTTGAGAGTCCATGTCACTTTTAGGATGGGTTTTTCTGTTCTGATTTTGATAAGGATGGCTTTGAATTGTAGATTGCTCTGGGTAGTATTGACATCTTAACAGTGTTGTCTTCTAATTCATGAACATGAGAGATCTTTGCATTTAGTTTACCTTCTTTAATTTCAGCAGTGTTGGGTAGTGTACACGTCTGTTGCCTCCTTGGTTATGTTTATTCCTAAATATATTCTTTTTTTTTTTATTCTATTGTAAATGGTTTTCTTAATTTCCTTTTCAGACTGTTCAGTGTAGCCGAGTCTTTTTGGAGGCCAGATTTGATTTTGAGGAAATCATTTTACTCATTTGTTTGATGAATAAAATGAGCAATTAGACACTATAATTTTTGGTGCAAAATATCTTTATTTCCATAATAAAGTAATTGCAACATAGGCACAGAAAATTTCTTGAGTAAAATGAGGTAAGTAATGAAGGAGTAATACTATAAGCTTCCTGAGTGATTACTTTGAAGATAATAGTTAATTAAGTTCTGGTTTGGTGAAGTATTTATAAATATCATTTTAAGTTCATGTAATATGTATCTACTTATAGAAATATTTTAATGTACAGATAGATTCTTGTGAGAAATGAGCACAGAATGTGTTTGATGTAATGGCACAAATGACAGCAAGATGGCCAGGGTTCCTCCTACTTTTAAAAGTGGTGGTGGAATCATCCAGGGTTTATCTTACTATGCAGCTCTGACAGCTGTCTCTGTGACATGATAACTGTGTCCTCCTACAGAGGCTGATTTTTCTCTAGTTACATGCACACAGCTTCCACTCTAATACATTTTAGTTCAACTGAATGCCCCTTTTAATAATCTTACTTTATTTACGTTCACAAAATAGTGAAATTATCTTTTCAATACTGTTGAGTTACTGTAAACTTACTGTCATAAAAATGTTTATGAAATACTGAAAAATAACTTTATCGTAAATGAAGGAAAAAGAACCTGTGTGAAGAAGTAGTAAGAAATACAGGTGATTATTTATCAAATGTAATGATGGCTAAGAGCTACATTGAGGAGAAAAAAAAATGATTTGGATGCAGCTATGAAGATAGCAAGAGAATTAAAATCGGCACCTTCTCTAAGGACATACTGTGACCTGAATCAGGTAGTTTTAATATTTCATGTGAATTATTTCTGTGGTAGCTTATTTTACCTACTTTGGAATATGATATTTAAAACCTAAGAAAAATTTGTTTTTCAGATTATCCTAACTTGTAATGGCATCAGTTTAGAATTATTAGGTGTTTGAATTCTAAGACAAACATTAATAAATGTGTTTGGACTTTTGTTATATTATTTATCACTCAGGGAAATGATGTAACACGATTCAAGAACAAGTAGGGTGACCCTCAATCTAGAGTTGTTTCTAGGTCACTAGAATAGAAAATGAGGACAAGTAAGAGTAGCAAATTAAATAGGACTCTATTTTCCTTTTATAAGCAGTTAGGTATGATTGTCAGCTCTTGGCTTAAAAACTTACCAAGATCCCATTCAGGTTTTTCTCTCAGCCTGCCACCCCAAGATGTGCAGGTCAAGAGACAGGATGCTTCACTCTATCCTGTCCTCTAGTGATGTGCCTGGAGTTGTGCAGAGAGAGAAATATGTTTCTTATGCGCTCGTTGGCAGGACAAGGTTAACCATCAGTCCTCTTTGCTAATTTCTGTCTTGCTCCCTTGGGGTATAGATCCTACTCTGTTGTCTTTGAATCCTCAGGGCCTCATTACCCATAGATAATGAGATGTTTGGACTGAACTGAGGTACAAAATAGAAGCCATTGGTTTACCTGCCTCTAAAGTCTTGAACTGCAAATTAAAGGAGAAGAGTTTACCACCATCTCACTTGGCCAGGCCTCCCTCCAGCTATAGTTCTAAAAACAGTAATCGTCAATTCCTGTGTATTACATGTGAGGCATTAGGAAGTTAAAAAAGTAGTAAAATTTGGTCTTTATCCTAGTTAGTCTAGTTAAGAAGATGGGGGAAAAAAAGAAAAACATGAGGATAGCAATGCAGATGCAAAATAAATCTGATCAGAAATGCCTCTGGAACTGTGTAGCTATATTCCATTTATTAACTAGTGTCCTGTGTTGTTGCTGTCTGTTAATACGTATCTCCAAGAGATTTTAAATTTTGGAGTTGGGGGAGTCACAGACACTTACATGCATCCCTCATTTTACTTGCCTAAGATCAAACTGTAAGCATGTTACTTAGTGAAATACCTAAAGGGTATAGTTTTGCTTCTCAAATCTCATTCTGTTTCAACAGTATTTATAACAAAATAAAATGCACACATAAGTGATACTTCTCTTTTGATTCTAGATTATTCAGACTTTGAAGCTAACATTTGAGAGTGAATTGTCACAGGTTAGCTCTCTAAAACTAAGGAACTCTCCCAAGTAAGTTATAATTCAGGAGAACATCATAATTAAGTATAAAGATGTATTAGAGCCTAAATTTATTAAAATAGCAAGCAATTATTGATTGATAATTCAGTTCAAAAATGTTTCCCAAGTTAGCAACTAAATTAAAATAAGTAATTTATGATAAATTACAAAGTTATTAAATGTTCTGTATTTTGGAGTTTTTAATGTCAGCAACTAATTTTTATTAGAGAAAGTAGTAAACTTATATTAGAACATTTTTTTATGTGAAGTATTTAATTGTAGGTTGAACATGAATTGCGGTGAGATCATCTGTATGTTCAACACTATGGGAAAGATTGAATTTGAAGACTCAACAAAGTAAGTATTTAAAAGAATAGCAACATGCCATTAGTGTCTGACATGGCCTAAGGGACAGAAATATTATCTAAGGGACAGAAAAATTGATGTTTAGTGTAGTACTTGTGAGTCAAAAGCTGAAAAACAATGTAAAGGGCAGCGTGGTTTCTATCATTTAAATTCTGTGTAAGATATTTAAGAATTAAAAGACGTAGAAGGAATCAGCACTCAATGATACGTGTCTGAATCATCTTTGAGAGCCGTTCATTCAGCCAGCATTGAACACTGATTTTATGCTAGGTACTAATACCCCAGGTACTGAGATTTATGCAGAGAAGTTGCACTAAGTAGAGAATGACCCTTGTAACGAAGTGCGTAATTGCTGTGAAAGTTGCACATGCAGAATTTAATGGAGCTGCAAAGGAAGGACATGAGCAGCTCTTGGGGCAGGGGGTAGGTAACAGGGGACTTGGAAAGAGGAGATTTTATGTTTCTTCGTCCATGAGAAATGAGTAGCAGTTGGAGAGGGAGGCAGGTATCTTAACAGGAAGATAACATACTACATTCAAGGAACTGCATGTATAATACCACATGGCAGAAGGTACATGGAGGCTAAATCCTAGACTTTGTATGCTGTGCGGGGGCGTCTGCACTTAGTTTCCTAGACCTGTGCTATCCAATATGGTGGCCACTAACCACATGTGGCCATTTAAATTTAAGCATACATTAATTAAAACTGAATGAAATGAAGAGTTCAGTTCTTTGGTTGCACTAGCCCCATTTCAGGTGCTCAGCCATGTGTGGTTAGTGGCTGCTGTATTGGGTAGCACTGCACCATTTCATTATCGCAGAAGGCTCTGTTGGACAGCTCAGCTGTGAATAATAGAAAACCACTGAAAGATTTGCAGCATGAAAGCAAATAGAATTAGGTTACATTTCTTAAAGATAACTCTAGTGACCATTGAGAGGATTCTTTGGAAGAACATGAGGTTGGAAGCTGAAGGATGGTTTAGGCTGTTATATAGATAGTGTCAGCAAATGATGAGAAACCAAACATAGGTAGAGCACTGGAGAGGAATAGATAATGACAAATGTTAAGTTGGGAAAAGTGATGAAACTTAGTAGTTTGTTGGGTGTGAGGAATGAAGAAAAGGGAGGCGTCCTCGATGAGTTATAGGTCTGTCTTTGGTGACTAAGTTGGTGGACTGTGGTGTTATCCACCAAGGCTGGGACACAGGAAAGAAAGAAGTTGGGAGGGGGAGATAGTGGGGTATGTGGTTGCTGTGGTTTACTGTGTCTCTAGGGCAAAATGTCCAGAGGGAAGTAGGCCGTATGTGCTGAAACTTAAGAAGAGGTTCTGTTCTGGACTTGACTCTTTGCTCAGGAGTAGTCCAAATATAAATACTTTAGAAACCACCCCCTGCAGAAGAAAGTAAGTTCATCCAGCTGTAGGTGGTATGTCTCCTGGGGAAATCATCCCCTTAGAAGCACCACATTCATCACCTTGGGAAACTAATGGGGGTCCCACCCACAGCCTCATCAGCTCAGAAACAGGCATGAGCAGATCTAGTCTAAGCCAAGTAAACTCTTGTAAGAGTGCCAGTTTATTAAATTGAGTGCAGTTTATTAAATTAAGGGGCAAATAGAATTGCCACGGGAACTAGAACAGTCACGTTGGCATTCTCTTCCAACATCCAGACAGACACAAGAAGCCAAATCATCAGAGGTTGCTTTGTTTGCAGCATTTTGGGAATAAAGAGAGTAAGATTTATCAAATAACTGAACTGCATCAGTCCTAGACAGCATGCTGCAGCCCTTGCCCCACAGGGAGGATGTTACGAGAGGACTTTGTCTCAAGTCATCATCCCCCGTACATGGAGCCCTGGCCCCCGTTTTCCTCTGTGACTTGACGTTTTACACTTCCATGGATAATCATCCTTTCCAGTCATTACATGCATCTAGATATTTTCATGACTAGAATATGGTGACTGTCAGTTATTTTTAATCCTAGATGCTATTCTGTCTCTGTAAGAGTTTGTATTGATTCAAATTTAACTCTGAGTAATCTTAAAGTTCTTCCTAGTTTTTAGGGAAAGTATCATTGTGACCTGCCTCTACCGTTTACAGGTGGTAATAAAGGAATCGGTTTGCCCAGTGAGAGCAAATATTGAAGTAGATCAAGTACAGTGCCCTCGAAAAATAATAAATTTTAAATTAGGGACAGGGTAACCTGCAAAAAACAAAACAAAACTGAGAAGGAGCAGGAGAGAGTGGTGTTCTAGAAGTCAGAGGAGAGGTTTATGAGACTGGAGTTGGTTGATGGTGTTAAATGTCTCAGAAAGTTCAGATGAGAGTTGGTTGTGAAAAGAAATGTTTCAGTTACAAAGTTGTGTACATATGTGTGTTGTCAGGAGGTGTTTGGACCTTTATTCAGTGTGTGTTAAGAGACAGATAAGATAGGTCAGTGCTGATTCCAGTTGGCTTTGTTAGTTCTTATTTCTGAAATCGCTCTTAAATGGTGATCTGTGAAGAAACTGAATCTATCATGAGTTAACTAAAACTTTTGCGACTCAACCTCATTTCTTTGATAGAATTTCTATACTTGAGAGCCCAAATCTGTGTGGATTTGTAAAGAAGACAGAAAAATAATGGAGCAAAGTGAATAATCAGCTGTAGGTTGGTGACTGTTGAACAGTCATTCCCAAAGTATTCAAACGAATGGTGACTTTTAGCCTAGGTGGAGGTTTCTAGTAATTTGCTTAGGATTGTACCCCTCACTGCTTCCTATACTTTATTTTTACTTCAGTGAATTAAAAGAAATAATCTTAACATAATTTAAAATTAAATACCTAAGCCAAATAAAAATTTGAAGCTGGTTTTTTTTAGAGTTCTTAACAGTTTTTTTTATTCCAGTACAGTCAGTTACAATGTGTCAGTTTTGAAAATGGATTGAAATTAAAAACTACATCCAGTGTTCTTTTAGGATCAAATCATTGTGATGTGACTATGTCAGGTTCTTTCTTCAGCCTCTCATTGATTTTTACCTCTTGACCTTTTAAAACCCTTGGGCTTGCTTGAGAATGGGCAAAAGTTTCTTTTAGGGTAATGGAAATATTCGAAATTAGATTGCAATGGTTACACAAGTAAATTTAGTAAAAATTACTGGATCTGATAGTGTGTAAATGATACATTAATAAAGCTGTTAAAAACCCGTGAGACACCTGTGTGACTAACTCTGCACATGTCACAGTATTAACTGTCAGGTGTAAAGGAAACGGTTTGAAGGTGGATATAAAAAATTTATCAAATGACTTAAAGTAGCCTTTATATTTTTAAACAGATGTGATCCTCAAGAAAATGAAATTGGACAGAATGTTCTAAAGAACAATAATCATAAAAAGGAATTTGCTTGTAGTCGTACACAACCATCACTAAAAAAGAAAAAGTTTGACATTTCTGTCCTAACTAATGAAGCCCCACCAACTACTTTGCGATGGGAAACCAATAATGTGCATTTAGAAGCAAAAAACTTCCAGCCACAGAAAGAGATTGTTGCAACAACATCCCCTAAAACCACTGCTGCTTTACCTCAGATGGGATCCAGCCCTGATGTGATCATTGAAGAAATTATTGAAGAAAACCTGGAAAGTGAGTAAAAATACAAAAGCAAAGAAATAATGTATCATGTCTGGAATTAGAGGCAAAATTAGTTCTTCTTTGTCCCTGTACTTAAACATGTTTTTGTTACTTACACCTCACTGTGAGTTAACACCTATTGATTCCATGCCTCTACTGTCACATTCCTAAAGTTCAGATTATTTTTATTTTTAATTCAAGAATATTAGCTAAGCTCTGAGATGTAATTTTAAGATTAGAGTATTTGACTTTTTAGTGTTCCACCCATATAAAAGATGAGAATAGTGGGAAGGCTATAGCTCAAGCGGTAGAGTGCATGCTTACCCTGCACAAGGTCCTGGGTTCAACCCCCAGTACCTCCTCCAAATATAAATAAATAAACCCAATTACCTCCCCCTCATAAAACAAAACAAAACAAAAAAGGCCAAAAAAAAGATGAAAATATTATAAATAAGTGAGAGATTGTGACTTTGTCCTTAAATTTAAGAAGACCATGTCTTAAATCTTTGTTCTGAGATACCTCCTGTTATAAAATGAACTATCATGAGTACAATAGCATCTGAGTGGTCACATTTTAAATGTATCACAGCTGTTTGATTGGGTTTCCAGTGGTGTCTCCCATCAGCACCAGAGTGAGATCACGCTGTGTGCAATTATCCCGTCAGTCTTCTTCAGGGCCATTTTCAAGATCCACTTCGGTTTTTTCCTTCCCCCACCCCCCCCCCCCAGTCTGTTTCATTGGTTGACTTTCCAGAATATTTTGGATACATAAAAAAGGACACGCTATTTTCTCTCATTTCCACTGGATGATTATTGTCACTGATTAACTCAGTGAGTTAAGAAAACTATCAGTATTTTGCCTACTGATACAGGGGGTCCTGCCACTCCAGTGTTTTACCAATTCAAGTACAGCTTTTTAAACAGTATGTTAAGTGTGCCATTGCCAACATAATAAAATTAATACAGTTGTCTTTCTTCCCTATTTTGATGAAGCATGCTGCACAGATTATCTTACGGAGACACCTAAATATCAAAAAAAGCCTCTTCAGAAGAAATCTCCTTTTGGATCAAAAGCAGGTACTTTATGTATAGTAACTCTTAAGAAGAGTGAGGCCATGAGTAACATGAATTTTACTGATATGTAAAACGTCTTCCTTTTTAATGGTTAAAGTTCTGGCTGTTATTGGCAAAAATATTTCTGAAATTTATAGCACTTCTCTCAGCGATCTCCCCAGTTACATGTGCTTATCTCTTTACCTCATTCTCAGTATGCGTATTTTTCTTTGCAGTCTGTTTTGGATAGGTAAAATGATCTGTTTGTTCTGTTTTTATCATCTATCCTTCAATTCCTTCAAGTCTTTGTTTTTTAAACATTTTTACTAGATTTACTAGAACATCTACATTGTTCAAAAATTAAATGTATACATATTAAAACACCCCATGAAACTTTTCCCCTAACCTGTTCTCTTTCCATCTAGTCTCCTCTTCCCTTCCAGAGTTTCTTTATGCATATTCGAACAAATACACAGATATTATTTTTCTAGTTCTCGTTTTTTGTTTTTGTGCACAAAACGTAGCATGCCATACACACTGTTCTGTTCTTTTAATTCCTTTCTTAACATTGTACTCTGAGATCTTTTCATATCAGTAAAAACACTTGGCTTAATTACTACTATATACAAAAAATTTCTCACTGTCTTATTCTACCCAACCCTTGCTTCCACCAAAACATGCACATCTTCCCCTCAATTGCTGCTCAATATGTTGGCTTTCCCAGGCATTTTTTTCATACCTCTCCAGCCTGACAAGATTTAGGAGTCAGAGTGGCTATGAGCTAATTATTGGTTCTTTTGATTTAGTACAGTTTAAAGGAGATTTGGAGCTATACTGGAAACCTAATCATTATCAAGGGGGTTCCAAGTTCCAATTATATTTATAAATAAACGTTGGTGTTTTGTTGTAAAACAGTAGAGTTATAGCACATACTCTGACTTTAGAACCTAACTACCACAGGAACTACAGCTCATTTATTTAACGCATTTTACAAGTAAAATAAAATGTTCATGGTTCGGGTTGCAAAAGAAATCTGTGAAAGTGGGCTCTATTTGTTTTATCAGTCTAGTTACTGTTTTATCGTTTGGACTCTTGTGGGGCCTAGGTCTTCTAGAGTTTGCAGTGCTACAAGACACTTATTATTCTTTTAGAGGATATTGCATTCTGTTTTTAGTGAATTTTTTCCTAACTTTTGGTTTCTTAATATGGTTTAAATATTCTTATCCAGGTTCTCCAGAGCTAGTTTTTGTAAGCCATGTAATACATCCTTGCCACTTCTATATTCGGAAGTATTCACAAATAAAAGATGCAACAGTATTGGAAAAGAAGGTGAACCAGTTTTGCAATAAGAGTTTACACCTTGATCCTTCAGACATTTTGGAGCTAGGTAATGAAATATTACTCCAAGTTAAAATCTGAAGTTTATTTAAATATTGTAATATTTGGCCAACCCATATGGACTTTTTTTGTGATACAGATTTGTACAAGCGTAAAAGGCTTTGAAATTGTTTAACATAAGTTTAATTTTATTTAACTTATTTAGATAACTTAACTAAATATTAAAATAGACTGTCAAATGAGGTACACAAACACTCCACTATGGAGTAAGGTGAGATATTTTTTAAATATCTTCCTGGGCCACACAGCATGGTAGGTACACTTAATCAGCCCATCTTAATTCTAAGGCTGTATGTGATTTGCTGTAATTTAAACTTTCATTACAAATACTTCCCTTATAACATGGATTAAATATGGTGTATCTATAATAAGATGAGGCTATGATTTGACTTATTATTATAGCATTTTTCTCATTCTGCTAACATTGGTCAACACCTGCATATAACTGATACCAGAAAGTACTGTATGATCTGTTTAGCTTTATATAGTAGTTCTTTAAAAGTGTGATTAATTCCCAGCTTGTCTGTGTCTTTTTTCAGAATATCAGAAGACTAGAACCATCATATACTAACAAAAATGAATAATAATTTTAAAAGTTAAAAAACAGGGTTTAAATTATGAGCATCTAAAGCGGGAAGTGTAGTGTTAAACTTATTTTTTTATGGCTGGAAATAATTCTTTAAATTTAATATATGCCCAAAAGCTCAGTTTAGATTCAGAAAATATGCTAAGAAAGCCAGAAATTCATCCTTTGCTTTAAATTGTCAAGGATAATTATTATTTCAAGGCAAATATACATGATTTAAATACTCATTTATCTTTTGAGAAGTGGTTGGTAAGGGAAGAAATGTGATACGATGCTTTAGCAGAGTATCCCCTGTTCCCTTTTCCTACCTATGTTCTTCATTATAAGGACTAACAAGTAGCTCCAGTAGACTTGTATCTCACCTACTGCAAGAAAGAATGTTTTAATAGCATGTAGTTTAAAACTAAAAATATAGGTCATGTGGTATATAGCAACATAAGAAAAGGGTTGATGACAATCTCAAGGCCAAACTAATGTTTTGGTAGAAGTTAAAATTGCCTCTCAGCTATCCTGTGTTTATTAGCATATACAGAGGGGATTATAGAGCATCTTTGTATATAATCTGTGACCAGGTCATACCAAATTTCTCTCTAATGCTGAATTAGTTAAAAGGATGGCCTCCAACACCACCTGCTACCTCTCCTTAGTAGCTACGAGGTTCTGTCTGCCTACTTTCCTCACACATTTGGGTGGAAGACCACTTTCATGGGGTTGTTGTGGGGAGGAGGTGAACTCACACACAAAGTATTGAGAATGTTGCTGAGCCCATTGTAAACGTAAAAATTCGGGCCTCTTTCTGGCTTGATCTTTTTTTTCCTGGTTATTTATTTGTAATTCATCTGATGCCTCCATGAGGCCCTCCTCTGCTGCTACGTCCTTGGTTCGTCTTCCCCTTTTCTGAAGTCCACTGTGTGTACATTTCTTAATTTTGGCCTTTCCCACTCTGCCTTTCTTGGTTCCTTTACTCTCACTCCACTTTTAATTGAGGGAAGGTAATTGCTTCTTCCTTTATGCTTCCAAAGAAGTATGTTACAAATTTCAGCATGCATGTATCTGTGCACATGTGTGTGTACATGCAAAAGGCTAGAAGTTCTTTTTTCTTTTAATGTTTTGCATAGTGTATTATAGTAACTTAATTTGCCTGTCTCTTTTCCTTTCTTGAGCTTCTTGAGGCAGCATGGTCTCATTCATCTTTGTTACAGTTCATAAAACACAGGTCCTCAGTAAAGGACTGCTGACTTTGTATTCTTTGTTTTTACCTCCCTGTCTAGCTCATGAGTTTCTGTATTACAGAAACTGTCAGAATATACTAGCTTTATTTATCCCTCTCATAGCATTTGACAAGGGGCTGTGTATTCACTGTATGTCGTCAGTAAATACATGAATTAAGACTTCTTAGTGGTGAAACTAATGTACATGTTTGTAACTTAGAGGTTATTGGGTGTTTTTCTCCATAAACATTGATAATGATTCATCTCCCTCATTGTTTAGGTGCAAGAATATTTGTCAACAGTATTGAAAATGGAATGTGGTGTCGAGGAACTATTACTGAATTAATTCCAATAGGAAGTGAAAATATCAGAAGACGTAGTCCAACCAAATACTTAGTCCACGAAGTTGCACTGATACAAATATTCATGATAGATTTTGGAAATTCTGAAGTCCTGGTTGTCCCAGGGTATGTTATTTTATGATTATTATGTGTTCTTGGCCTGCTTAGACACACTCGTATGTGGAGGAGGGAGATACTAAAGAAAAAACTGGACAGGTAGGGAGGAGTCATTTATCCTTTTTCACTTCCAAGGTATAGACTTTTTATTTTGCTCTGTAATTTGTCTTATTAATTACTAAATTGGTAAAGTGGTATGATTTGTCTGTGTTATTAAGATGGGGAGCTTGCAAAAGGAACTTTCCAATATATCAAACTTAAATACTCTTCTCTGTTGCTTCAAAGCAGGGCATGAGGCACAAAAATAGTCCTACTAAAAAAGTGTTACAGTTAGTTACCAGATGATTGAGTACAGTTTTTAATGAGATTTCCAAAATTTAATTGACGTTAGAATTCAATCTATGTGTTCAAAAATGTTTCCTCAATCTCCTAGGAAAATAAACTGATATTGTTCTTGTGGTAAGGACTAGTATTAATTATAGCATGGTCACTTCATTTAATGGTCATAGCTTTATAAATAAATATATTTCTGTGTGGGACTGTCATTATGCCTTTCAAGTTTAAACTGAATGGGTATATGAAGGACAATCCAGATGAAGGCAGTTGAGATTTATTTCTATGGATAGAAATAATGTCTGTGTTTATAAAAGCTAGATTGAATCTATGTAGTGAGATAGCATGAATTAAAATACAACTTTCAAGAAGATTTAACTTAAGGAGAGTATTCTTAGAAATGTATACCTTTTGTGAGGGAAGGCAAGTTTGGGTTTAAAGCATCCTTTTAAATTTTTTAAAATATGTGTTTTTATTGAAATATAGTCAGTTTACAATGTCATTGTCAATTTCTGGTGTACATCGTAATGCTTCAGTCATACATGAACATACATATGTTTGTTTTCCTATTCTTTTCCACCATAAGTTACTATAAGGTATTGAATGTAGTCTCCTATGCTATACAGTATGAACTTGCCATTTATGTATTTTATATATATTAGTATCTGCAGATCTTGAACTCCCAATTTATTCTTTTCTACTCCCTTCCCCCTCCCAGTAACCACAAGTTTGTTTTTTGTCTGCTTCTGTTTTGTAAGTAAGATCATTTGTCTTTTTTTTTTTAAGATTCTGCATGTAAGTGATATCATACGGTATATTTCTTTCCTTTTTGACTTACTTCATTAGAATGACAGCCTCCAAGTACCATCCATCTTGCTGCAAATGGCATTAATTTATTTATGATGGCTGAGTAGTTTTCCATTGTATAAATATGCCACAACTTCTTTATCCAGTCATCTGTGGATGGACATTTAGGTTGTTTCCATGTCTTGGCTACTGTAAATAGTGCTGCTGTGAGCACTGGGTGTCCTCGCGTGTCCCCCTCAGCCTGCTCTGGGGGCGGTCTCTGCTGCCCCAGGGTCCCTGGAGGCTTGTCCTCAGGTGATCCTGCTCCTGAGAGGTGGGCATGGTGCAGTCAATGTGCAGGGGCGGGGGCAGCGACAGGGACAGAGACAGAGACAGCGACAGCGACAGCGACAGAGACAGCGGGCAATGGGAGCAAGTACCTGGCTAGTAGTATGGGTCAGCCCCAATCCTGCCATCTCCAGCTCTACTGCTGCCACTGCCGCCGCCCCGCCCCCTTGGCCATAGCCGGCCTGCCTCCCAGGGGCAGGCTGACAGGGGGAAACTCCTTCCAGGAAGCTCTGGCAGCAGAGGCCAGGCGGCGGGGGAAGTGGGAGCAAGTGGACTTGCTCTCCCAGGACAGCCGCCCTGTCCCGCCTCCGCCGCCGACGCCGCCACCCCCACTACCACTGCCACTGCCACTGCTGCCCGCTGTCCATCCCGGGGGCCGAGGGCCGGGCTAAGGCTGCACCCTCCCTCCCCACACCAGCATCAAGCAGCCAAGGCCCACTGGCAAGCGGTGTGCAGCTCGGGACCACCTATCCCATGGGCTCTGAGGAGGCATTGGGCTTCGGGGTGGGATGGGGGCGTGGGGGTGGGGCAGGGAATTGGAATGGCCTCAAGCCCCGCCCACCCGGCCGCCGGGGCCGCGCCCCTGGGAGCCAGGACTGCGTGCCTGCCGTGGGCCCGGGGCATCCCTGTCTAGCGGCTGTCGCCGTGGTGATCGGAGCCCGGAGCGCCCGGCTCTCGCGAGGAGAGGGCTGAGGGGGTCATCTGGGGTAGGGGTGCACTCCGGGTGTGCGGCGATCTGGCGATGAGGGCGGACAGGGTGAGGGGGAGGGGTTGCTGGGAGCGGAAGTGACCCGGCTGAAGGGTGGGGGCTCATTCCTAGGTGAAGGATTAGGGGAGTATCTCCGGACGGTGGGGGGACCTGGGGTGAGGCCCTTGGGGTGAGCGCGGTTTACAGGGGCTGTAGCTTAGGACCGAGTGGGGCGCAGACCTGGGGCGGGATTTGGGTGTGAGGAGAAGCAGCTTTGTCTCGGGGGTGCAGTGGATCGGGGACCGGGCGTGACAGGGGGTGGGGAGGCATTGACTGGGTGGGGGGTCGGCGAGCAGTGGTAGCGGGGCTGGTGGGGTGAGGCCTGGCCCTGGGCCCGTGGTGGTCCTACTTGGGGGCCGGGACCCTGGAGGAGGGCGTGGGGGGCCGCGTTGGTGTTGGGGACCCGGCCAGCCCTGGCCGCGGGCTGGGCTCGCCCCACCGCCCCACCGCCCCACCGCCCGAAGCTCCACCGGCCCACCGCCCGGCCCCACTCGCAGCATCCCTACTGCTGGAGTCGCAGCCAAGCCTCCATGCTGCTGTCAGGCAGGCGGGAGGGGGAGGGGTGCTGAAAGCTGCGCGTGCGCGCGCGCGCGCGCGCACGGGCGCCGGGACGCCGGGGCGCTGGGGCGCGCGCAGAACGTGAGGAAACTGGGCGGGAGCTGGGTGCTCCTGGACCAGCTCCCGGAGGAGGAAGGCTGCCTGGGGTCTCGGCCTCCCGCCGCTTGCTGTCGCCTCTGCTGCCGTCGCGAGCCAGGTAAGGGGGCGCTGGTGGGGGCCCGCAGGTCGGGGAGTCGGGCGGGTGAGGCCTGGGCTGTGCAGTTGGGGAGGCGCCCGGGGTGGGGGAGGGGTGCGTCGGTGGGGTCCAGGCCGCGCGTCCAGGTTGGGACCGTGAGGCGGCTCCCGGGGCCCCCCCCGGCCTGGTTGGGGTGCCTTCGTCCCCCTCCTTAGTACTGGCTGAACCGCTCGGCTTTCTTGGCCGCCGCTCACAGGCGGCTTTGGCAAAGTGGGAGGGAGTTGGGAGGGCGCTGGACGGCCCCAGGCCAGCCGAGACAGGCCCTCAGGCCTTGCGAGGCCTTCCCGCGCGGGTGGCCCTGCCCTGGGAGTGGAGGCCGCCCCGGACCCTGTGAGGCACAGGCGAGCTGGGGCAGAAGCAGGGGCGAGGCCGGGCCTTTGGGAGCTTGTTAGCCTGCCCCCGAGATCCAAAGCTTCTGACCAGTGTATTTTCCGTCTTTTGAGGACCCTCCCTCCTGTTTTGCACAGTGGCTGCAGCAAACGACATTCCCACCGACAGTGTAGGAGGGGTCCCTTTTCTCCACAGCCTCTGTAGCCTTGATCCTGTGTGGGCTTTGGAATGATGGCCACTCTAACTGGGGTGAGATGCCACCTCATTGGAGTTTTGCCTTGTATTCCTCGGATAATTAGCAACCTTGAGCCTGTTTTGTCATGTGCCTCTCATTGGTCGCTGGTGGGTCTTCGCTGGAGAATTGCTTCCTGAGGTCGTCTTCTGCCCATTTTTGGATTGGGTCGTCTTCTGTCCGTTGAGTCGGATGAGCTGTTTGGATATGGTGGAAATGAACCCCTAGTCAGTCTCATGTTTGGCAAAGATTGTCTCCTATTTCGTAGGTCGTGGTTTAGTTCTGCTTCTGGTTTCCTTTGGTGTGCCAAAGCTGATGAATTCAGTTTGCTCCCGTTTGTGTTTGTATTTTTGCTGAGTTTTCTGTTGCTTGGGGAGACTACCCTAGGAGAAAATGGGTGAGGTGTACGTGGGATACTGTTTGGCCTACGTTTCCTACCGAGAGGTGTGTGGTGTCTTGTCTTACGTTTAAGTGTCTAAGCCATTTTGAATTTATTTCTGAGTATGCTGGCGCTGTATGCCCAGGGGCCGGGATTGGGGTAGGGGGCGGGGCGGCTGCAGAGAGGGCAGCAGCGAAGGACGTGACCTGCCCAGGCAAGCCTTTGGACTTCCTCCCGTGTCCCTCGCAGCCTGCTCTGAGGGCGCCCCATGCTGCCCCAGGTTCACTTGGTGCACATCTCCTTGTTGGCTGGCTCCCTGGACGTGGGCGCTATACGCTCAGGGGTCCTTCTTCGGGGCAGGGTGCGGGGCGGCTAGAGAGAGTATGGCAGCGTGAGGCGGGGGCTGCGCAGGTAAGCTTTAGATTCCTCCCGTGTATCCCTCTGCCTGCTCTGTGGGCGCCCTCTTCTACCCCAGGTTGACTTGGTGTAATTCCCAGGGTTGGCCGGCTCCAAGGATGCTGGAGCAGTATGCCCAAGGGGCGGGGTCATGGGAGGCGGCAGGGTGGCTTCTGACAGGGCAACAGGGAAGTATGGCGGCAGCCCACGAAAGCCTGTGTATTTCTTCCCTTGTCCCCCTCAGCCTGCTCTGGCGGCGCCATCTGCTACCCTTCGTGCACGGGGTGCACTTCCCCGTGTTGGCCGGCTCACGGGATGCTGGGGCGATATTCCCAGGGGGCGGGGTCGAGGAAAGGGGCGGGCGGCTGCGAGAGGGCAGCAGCGAAGGATGGGGCTGCTCACGGAAACCTGTGGATTTCATCGACTGTCCCCCTGAGCCTGCTCTGGGGGCGTCCTCTGCTACCCCATGGTCACTGGGTGCACTTCCCCGAGTTGGCTGGCTCCCAGGATGCTGTCGCAGGATGCCCAGGGGGCAGGATCTGGGAAGGGGGCGGGGAGGCTGCAGACAGGGCAGCAGCGAAGCATGGGGGCTGCCCAGGGAAGCCTGTGGATTTCGTCCACTGTCCCCCTCAGCCTGCTCTGGGGGCGGCCCTCTGCTTCCCCAGGTTCACTGGGTGCACTTCCCCGTGCTGGCTGGCTCCCAGGGTGCTGGCGCGGTATGCCCAGGGGGCAGGATCGGGAAAGGGGGTGGGGCGACAGCAGACAGGGCAGCAGCGAAGGATGGGGCTGCCCAGGCTAGGCTGTGTATTTCTTCCCTTGTCCACCTCAGCCTGCGCTGGGGCGCCCACTATTACCCCAGGTTCACTAGGTGCACTTCCCGATGTTGGCCGGCTCCTGAGATATTCTCGTGATATGCCTAGGGGCTGGGGGTGGGGAAGGGGTGTCGGGGCGGCTGCAGACAGGGCAGTAGCGAAGGTTGGCTGCTGTCCAGGCAAGCCTGTGTGTTTCCTCCCTTGTCCCTCTCAGCCTGTTCTGAGGGTGTCCTCTGCTGTCCCAGGTCCACTGGGTGCACATGTCCTTGTTGGCTGGCTCCCTGGACGCGGGTGTCGCTGCATTCAGGGGGCGGTGAAAGGAGTGGGGGCGGGGCGGCCACACGGAGGCCGGCAAAGGGGGACAGGGGCTGCCCAGGCAAGCCTGTGGGTTTCCTCCCGGGTCCCCTTCAGCCTGTTCTAGGGGCGCCCACTGCTGCATGGGCTTCACTGGGTGAACATCTCCTTGTTGGCTGGCTCCAAGGAGGCGGGCGCTGTGCGCTCAGGGGTCCTTCTAAGGGGTAAGGGGGGGAGGCTCCAGAGAGTGCGGCAGCGAGGGGCGGGGGCTGCGGAAGTAAGCTTTGGATTCCTCCCGTGTCCCCCTCAGCCTTCTCTGAGGGCGCCATCTGCTAACACAGCTTCACTGGGTGCACTTCCCCGTGTTTGTCGGCTCCAGGGATGCTGGCGGGCTATGCCCAGGGGGCGGGGCGGCTGCAGACAGGGCAGCAAGGAAAGACTGGGCCTCCCAGGAAAGCCTGCGGATTTCCTCCCGAGTCCCCCTCAGCCTGCTCTCTGGGGTCCTTCTACTGCCTCAGGGTGGCATTTGACATCCTTCCAGGTCAGTCGAGTCCTGGGAGGCTTCCTCCAATACACAGACAGACACACATATCAATAGAGAGGCAGAAACACTAGTCTCTTCATTCGTTTATTAACAAATAGATATACTAACCTCCTCCTCCTCCTCCATTAGGTAGGTACACACATACATAGATACAAAGACAGACACACACACACACACACACACACACTACCCCTCCTTCTCCTCCTCAATTAGGCAGACAGACAAGCACACTAGCCTCCTCTGCATCCTTCGTTGCACAGATAGATTGGCAGAGATATAGGTAGGCAGAGAGATAGACCGACATACTAGCCTCCTCTGCCGCCCTCCTTGTGGCCGCGTCGCCCCAGCCCCTTTCACCGCCCCATGACCGCAGACGAAGCCTCCTCCAGGAAGCCAGCCTACAAGGAGATGTGCACCCAGTGAACCTGGGGGAGCAGAGGGCGCCCCCAGCGGAGGCTGAGAGGGACAAGGGAGGAAACACAGGCTTGCCTGGACAGCAGCCAACCTTCGCTACTGCCCTGTCTGCAGCCGCCCCGACACCCCTTCCCCACCCCCAGCCCCTAGGCATATCACGAGAATATCTCAGGAGCCGGCCAACATCAGGAAGTGCACCTAGTGAACCTGGGGTAATAGTGGGCGCCCCAGCGCAGGCTGAGGTGGACAAGGGAAGAAATACACAGCCTAGCCTGGGCAGCCCCATCCTTCTGCCCTGTCTGCTGTCGCCCCACCCACTTTCCCGATCCTGCCCCCTGGGAATATCGCCCCAGCATCCCGCGAGCCGGCCAACACGGGGAAGTGCACCCCGTGCACGAAGGGTAGCAGATGGCGCCGCCAGAGCAGGCTGAGGGGGACAAGGGAAGAAATACACAGGCTTTCGTGGGCTGCCGCCATACTTCCCTGTTGCCCTGTCAGAAGCCACCCTGCCGCCTCCCATGACCCCGCCCCTTGGGCATACTGCTCCAGCATCCTTGGAGCCGGCCAACCCTGGGAATTACACCAAGTCAACCTGGGGTAGAAGAGGGCGCCCACAGAGCAGGCAGAGGGATACACGGGAGGAATCTAAAGCTTACCTGCGCAGCCCCCGCCTCACGCTGCCATACTCTCTCTAGCCGCCCCGCACCCTGCCCCGAAGAAGGACCCCTGAGCGTATAGCGCCCACGTCCAGGGAGCCAGCCAACAAGGAGATGTGCACCAAGTGAACCTGGGGCAGCATGGGGCGCCCTCAGAGCAGGCTGCGAGGGACACGGGAGGAAACCCAAAGGCTTGCCTGGGCAGCTGCCGTCCTTCCCTGCTGCCCTCTCTGCAGCCGCCACGCTACCCTCTCTGCAGCCGCCACACCCCTACCCCAATCAGGGCCCCTGGGCGTACAGCGCCATCATACGCAGAAATAAATTCAAAATGGCTTAGACACTTAAACGTAAGACAAGACACCACACACCTCTCGGTAGGAAACGTAGGCCAAACAGTATCCCACGTACACCTCACCCATTTTCTCCTAGGGTAGTCTCCCCAAGCAACAGAAAACTCAGCAAAAATACAAACACAAACGGGAGCAAACTGAATTCATCAGCTTTGGCACACCAAAGGAAACCAGAAGCAGAACTAAACCACGACCTACCAAATAGGAGACAATCTTTGCAAACATGAGACTGACTAGGGGTTCATTTCCACCATAGCCAAACAGCTCATCCGACTCAACGGACAGAAGACGACCCAATCCAAAAATGGGCAGAAGACGACCTCAGGAAGCAATTCTCCAGCGAAGACCCACCAGCGACCAATGAGAGGCACATGACAAAACAGGCTCAAGGTTGCTAATTATCCGAGGAATACAAGGCAAAACTACAATGAGGTGGCATCTCGCCCCAGTTAGAGTGGCCACCATTCCAAAGCCCACACAGGATCAAGGCTACAGAGACTGTGGAGAAAAGGGATCCCTCCTACACTGTCGGTGGGAATGTCGTTTGCTGCAGCCACTGTGCAAAACAGGAGGGAGAGCCCTCAAAACACGGAAAATACACTGGTCAGAAACTTTGGATCTCGGGGGGAGGCTAACAAGCTCCCAAAGGCCCGGCCTCGCCCCTGCTTCTGCCCCAGCTCGCCTGTGCCCCACAGGGTCCGGGGCGGCCTCCAGTCCCAGGGCAGGGCCACCCGCGCGGGAAGGCCTCGCAAGGCCTGAGGGCCAGTCTCGGCTGGCCCGGGGCCGTCCAGCGCCCTCCCATCGCCCGGGGCTGCTCCCACTTTGCCAAAGCCGCCTGTGAGCGGCGGCCAAGAAAGCCGCGCGGTTCAGTCAGTACTAAGGAGGGGGACGAAGGCACCCCAACCAGGCCGGGGGGCCCCGGGACCCGCCTCACGGTCCCAACCTGGACGCGCGGCCTGGACGCCACCGACGCACCCCTCCCCCCACCCCCGGGCGCCTCCCCAACTGCACAGCCCAGGCCTCACCCGCCGACTCCCCGACCTGCGCGCCCCCACCAGCGCCCCCTTACCTGGCTCGCGACGGCAGCAGAGGCGACAGCAAGCGGCGGGAGGCCGAGACCCCAGGCAGCCTTCCTCCTCCGGGAGCTGGTCCAGGAGCACCCAGCTCCCGCCCAGCTTCCTCACGTTCTGGGCGCGCCCCAGCGCCTCGGCGTCCCGGCGCCCGTGCGCGCGCGCGCACGAGCAGCTTTCAGCGCCCCTCCCCCTCCCGCCCGCCTGACAGCAGCATGGAGGCTTGGCTGCGACTCCAGCAGTAGGGATGCTGCGAGTGGGGCCGGGCGGTGGGCCGGTGGAGCTTCGGGCGGTGGGGCGGTGGGGCGGTGGGGCGGTGGGGCGGTGGGGCGGTGGGGCGAGCCCAGCCCGCGGCCAGGGCTGGCCGGGTCCCAACACCAACGCGGCCCCCCACGCCCTCCTCCAGGGTCCCGGCCCCCAAGTAGGACCACCACGGGCCCAGGGCCAGGCCTCACCCCACCAGCCCCACTGCCACTGCTCGCCGACCCCCCACCCAGTCAATGCCTCCCCACCCCCTGCCACGCCCGGTCCCCGATCCACTGCACCCCCGAGACAAAGCTGCTTCTCCTCACACCCAAATCCCGCCCCAGGTCTTGCGCCCCACTAGGTCCTAAGCTACAGCCCCTGTAAACCGCGCTCACCCCAAGGGCCTCACCCCAGGTCCCCCCACCGTCCGGAGATACTCCCCTAACCCTTCACCTAGGAATGAGCCCCCACCCTTCAGCCGGGTCACTTCCGCTCCCAGCAACCCCTCCCCCTCACCCTGTCCGCCCTCATCGCCAGATCGCCGCACACCCGGAGTGCACCCCTACCCCAGATGACCCCCTCAGCCCTCTCCTCGCGAGAGCCGGGCGCTCCGGGCTCCGATCACCACGGCGACAGCCGCTAGACAGGGATGCCCCGGGCCCACGGCAGGCACGCAGTCCTGGCTCCCAGGGGCGCGGCCCCGGCGGCCGGGTGGGCGGGGCTTGAGGCCATTCCAATTCCCTGCCCCACCCCCACGCCCCCATCCCACCCCGAAGCCCAATGCCTCCTCAGAGCCCATGGGATAGGTGGTCCCGAGCTGCACACCGCTCGCCAGTGGGCCTTGGCTGCTTGATGCTGGTGCGGGGAGGGAGGGTGCAGCCTTAGCCCGGCCTCGGCCCCCGGGATGGACAACGGGCAGCAGTGGCAGTGGCAGTGGCAGTGGCAGTGGTAGTGGGGGTGGCGGCGTCGGCGGCGGAGGCGGGACAGGGCGGCTGTCCTGGGAGAGCAAGTCCACTTGCTCCCACTTCCCCCGCCGCCTGGCCTCTGCTGCCAGAGCTTCCTGGAAGGAGTTTCCCCCTGTCAGCCTGCCCCTGGGAGGCAGGCCGGCTATGGCCAGGGGGGCGGGGCGGCGGCAGTGGCAGCAGCAGAGCTGGAGACGGCAGGATTGGGGCTGACCCATAGTACTAGCCAGGTACTTGCTCCCATTGCCCGCTGTCTCTGTCGCTGTCGCTGTCGCTGTCTCTGTCTCTGTCCCTGTCGCTGGCCCCGCCCCTGCACATTGACTGAACCACGCCCACCTCTCAGGAGCAGGATCACCAGAGGACAAGCCTCCAGGGACCCTGGGGCAGCAGAGACCGCCCCCAGAGCAGGCTGAGGGGGACACGCGAGGAAATGCACAGGACTGCCTTGGCAGCCCCCGCCCCACGCTGCCGCCCGCCCTCTCTGCAGCCGCCCCAGCCCCCGCCACCACCACTGCCCCCTGAGCACACCGCGCCAGCATCCCGGGAGCCGGACAACACGGACATGCGCACCCAGTGAACCTGGCGTAGCACAGGGCGCCACCTGAGCAAGCTGAGGGGTCACCAGAGGAAATCCACAGGCTTACCTGGGCAGCCCTCGCCACCGCTGCTGACCCCTCTGCAGCCTCCCCTTCCCCGCCCCGGGCCACCATCCCCTCAGCGCACCGCGCCTGCCTCCTGGGAGGCATCCAACACGTAGACCTGCAGCCAGGGAACCTGGGGTATCAGAGTCCGACCCCAGGCCAGGCCAAGGGATCATGGGAGCAAATCCTCGGGCTTCTAGGGCAGCCCCGCCTCCTCTCTGCAGCCCCTGACCGAACCTCCCCAGCCTCCCATGACCTGGCTGACAAGGAGACTTCAATCCCGCAAACCTGGGGTGGCAGAGGCTGTCCCCAGGCCAAGGAGAGGGGGAGATGGGAGGAAACTTACCAACTCGCCAGGGCAGCCCCCTTAGCCGCAGTGCCTCCGGCCCCTCCACCACTGACCTCTTTCACTGACCGCACCACGCCCGCTCCCAAGAGCAGGCTGATTAAATGGCTTCAGTCTGAGGAACGTGGGAGAGCGGCGGTCGCCCCCAGGCTAGGCCGCTGGGGACACGGGAGAAAATCCTCTGGCTCACCAGCGGCACCCCAGTCCCCGGACCCTGTCCCCATCACTGTCCCCTGACAGCACTCCGCCTGTAGTGAGTGTGTCTGTCCGTCTGCCTGCCTGCCTGCCTGCCTGCCTGCCTGCCTGGCTGTCTATCTATCTGTTGGAGGAGGGGAGAGGCTAGTCTATGTCTGTGTGTCTCTGTGTGTCTATGTAATGGAGGAAGAGGAGGCTAGTATGTCTACCTCTCGGCCTATCTATCTCTCTGACAATCTATCTATGCAATGGAGGAGGCAGAGGAGGCTAGTGTGTTTGTCTCTCTGCCTAACTGAGGAGGAGAAGGTGTGTAGTGTGTGTGTGTGTGTGTGTGTGTGTGTAAGTGTGTGTGTGGGTCTGTCCATTTCTGTAATTTTCTATCTAATGGAGGAGGAGGTGGAGGAAGCTAGCGTGACTTTCTGTCTGTCTGTCTGCATACGCACCTAATGAAGTAGGAGGAGGCTACTGTGTTCGTCTAAGTGTCTTTCTATTGGAGGAGGTGAGTGTGTCTGTCTCTCAGTCTGTCTGTGTGTTTCTTTACCTACTAGAGGAGGAGGCTAGTGTGTCTATCTACTTACCTACCTGATTGAGGAGGAAGAGGAGGCTGCTGTGTGTGTGTATCTCTCTGACAATCTATTTCATGGAGGAGGAGATTGGTGTGTCCATCTACCTACCTAACTGAGGAGTAGGAGGAGGCTTCTGTGTGTGTGTGTGTGTGTTATGGTGTGTGCCTGTCTGTCTTTGTATCTATGTATCTGTGTACCTATGTAATGGAGGAGGAGGACGAGGTTAGTGTATCTATCTGTTAATAACAAAGAAAGAGACTAGCGTGTCTGCCTATTTATATGTGTGTCTCTCTGTGTATTGGAGGAAGCCTCCCGGGACTCCATTGACCTGGAGAGATGTCAGATGCCACCCTGAGGCAGAAGAAGGCGCCCAGAGAGCTGGCTGAGGGGGACTCGGGAGGAAATCCACAGGCTTGCCTGGGCAGCTCGCGTCCTTTGCTGCTGCCCTCTCTGCAGCCGCCCCGCCCCCTACCCCAATCCCGGCCCCTGGGCGTACAGCCCCAGCATACGCAGAAATAAATTCAAAATGGCTTAGACACTTAAACGTAAGACAAGACACCACACACCTCTCGGTAGGAAACGTAGGCCAAACAGTATCCCACGTACACCTCACCCATTTTCTCCTAGGGTAGTCTCCCCAAGCAACAGAAAACTCAGCAAAAATACAAACACAAACGGGAGCAAACTGAATTCATCAGCTTTGGCACACCAAAGGAAACCAGAAGCAGAACTAAACCACGGCCTACGAAATAGGAGACAATCTTTGCCAAACATGAGACTGACTAGGGGTTCATTTCCACCATAGCCAAACAGCTCATCCGACTCAACGGACAGAAGACGACCCAATCCAAAAATGGGCAGAAGACGACCTCAGGAAGCAATTCTCCAGCGAAGACCCACCAGCGACCAATGAGAGGCACATGACAAAACAGGCTCAAGGTTGCTCATTATCCGAGGAATACAAGGCAAAACTACAATGAGGTGGCATCTCGCCCCAGTTAGAGTGGCCACCATTCCAAAGCCCACACAGGATCAAGGCTACAGAGGCTGTGGAGAAAAGGGATCCCTCCTACACTGTCGGTGGGAATGTCGTTTGCTGCAGCCACTCTGCAAAACAGGAGGGAGGGTCCTCAAAAGACGGAAAATACACTGGACAGAAGCTTTGGATCTCGGGGGCAGGCCAACAAGCTCCCAAAGGCCCGGCCTCGCCCCTGCTTCTGCCCCAGCTCGCCTGTGCCCCACAGGGTCCGGGGCGGCCTCCACTCCCAGGGCAGGCCCACCCGCGCGGGAAGGCCTCGCAAGGCCTGAGGGCCAGTCTCGGCTGGCCGGGGGCCGTCCAGCGCCCTCCCATCGCCCGGGGCTGCTCCCACTTTGCCAAAGCCGCCTGTGACCGGCGGCCAAGAAAGCCGCGCGGTTCAGCCAGTACTAAGGAGGGGGACGAAGGCACCCCAACCAGGCCGGGGGGCCCCGGGACCCGCCTCACGGTCCCAACCTGGACGCGCGGCCTGGACCCCACCGACGCACCCCTCCCCCCACCCCCGGGCGCCTCCCCAACTGCACAGCCCAGGCCTCACCCGCCGACTCCCCGACCTGCGCGCCCCCACCAGCGCCCCCTTACCTGGCTCGCGACGGCAGCAGAGGCGACAGCAAGCGGCGGGAGGCCGAGACCCCAGGCAGCCTTCCTCCTCCGGGAGCTGGTCCAGGAGCACCCAGCTCCCGCCCAGCTTCCTCACGTTCTGGGCGCGCCCCAGCGCCTCGGCGTCCCGGCGCCCGTGCGCGCGCGCGCACGAGCAGCTTTCAGCGCCCCTCCCCCTCCCGCCCGCCTGACAGCAGCATGGAGGCTTGGCTGCGACTCCAGCAGTAGGGATGCTGCGAGTGGGGCCGGGCGGTGGGCCGGTGGAGCTTCGGGCGGTGGGGCGGTGGGGCGGTGGGGCGAGCCCAGCCCGCGGCCAGGGCTGGCCGGGTCCCCAACACCAACGCGGCCCCCCACGCCCTCCTCCAGGGTCCCGGCCCCCAAGTAGGACCACCACGGGCCCAGGGCCAGGCCTCACCCCACCAGCCCCACTGCCACTGCTCGCCGACCCCCCACCCAGTCAATGCCTCCCCACCCCCTGCCACGCCCGGTCCCCGATCCACTGCACCCCCGACACAAAGCTGCTTCTCCTCACACCCAAATCCCGCCCCAGGTCTTGCGCCCCACTAGGTCCTAAGCTACAGCCCCTGTAAACCGCGCTCACCCCAAGGGCCTCACCCCAGGTCCCCCCACCGTCCGGAGATACTCCCCTAACCCTTCACCTAGGAATGAGCCCCCACCCTTCAGCCGGGTCACTTCCGCTCCCAGCAACCCCTCCCCCTCACCCTGTCCGCCCTCATCGCCAGATCGCCGCACACCCGGAGTGAACCCCTACCCCAGATGACCCCCTCAGCCCTCTCCTCGCGAGAGCCGGGCGCTCCGGGCTCCGATCACCACGGCGACAGCCGCTAGACAGGGATGCCCCGGGCCCACGGCAGGCACGCAGTCCTGGCTCCCAGGGGCGCGGCCCCGGCGGCCGGGTGGGCGGGGCTTGAGGCCATTCCAATTCCCTGCCCCACCCCCACGCCCCCATCCCACCCCGAAGCCCAATGCCTCCTCAGAGCCCATGGCATAGGTGGTCCCGAGCTGCACACCGCTCGCCAGTGGGCCTTGGCTGCTTGATGCTGGTGCGGGGAGGGAGGGTGCAGCCTTAGCCCGGCCTCGGCCCCCGGGATGGACAACGGGCAGCAGTGGCAGTGGCAGTGGCAGTGGCAGTGGTAGTGGGGGTGGCGGCGTCGGCGGCGGAGGCGGGACAGGGCGGCTGTCCTGGGAGAGCAAGTCCACTTGCTCCCACTTCCCCCGCCGCCTGGCCTCTGCTGCCAGAGCTTCCTGGAAGGAGTTTCCCCCTGTCAGCCTGCCCCTGGGAGGCAGGCCGGCTATGGCCAGGGGGGCGGGGCGGCGGCAGTGGCAGCAGCAGAGCTGGAGACGGCAGGATTGGGGCTGACCCATAGTACTAGCCAGGTACTTGCTCCCATTGCCCGCTGTCTCTGTCGCTGTCGCTGTCGCTGTCTCTGTCTCTGTCCCTGTCGCTGGCCCCGCCCCTGCACATTGACTGAACCACGCCCACCTCTCAGGAGCAGGATCACCAGAGGACAAGCCTCCAGGGACCCTGGGGCAGCAGAGACCGCCCCCAGAGCAGGCTGAGGGGGACACGCGAGGAAATGCACAGGACTGCCTTGGCAGCCCCCGCCCCACGCTGCCGCCCGCCCTCTCTGCAGCCGCCCCAGCCCCCGCCACCACCACTGCCCCCTGAGCACACCGCGCCAGCATCCCGGGAGCCGGACAACACGGACATGCGCACCCAGTGAACCTGGCGTAGCACAGGGCGCCACCTGAGCAAGCTGAGGGGTCACCAGAGGAAATCCACAGGCTTACCTGGGCAGCCCTCGCCACCGCTGCTGACCCCTCTGCAGCCTCCCCTTCCCCGCCCCGGGCCACCATCCCCTCAGCGCACCGCGCCTGCCTCCTGGGAGGCATCCAACACGTAGACCTGCAGCCAGGGAACCTGGGGTATCAGAGTCCGACCCCAGGCCAGGCCAAGGGATCATGGGAGCAAACACTCGGGCTTCTAGGGCAGCCCCGCCTCCTCTCTGCAGCCCCTGACCGAACCTCCCCAGCCTCCCATGACCTGGCTGACAAGGAGACTTCAATCCCGCAAACCTGGGGTGGCAGAGGCTGTCCCCAGGCCAAGGAGAGGGGGAGATGCGAGGAAACTTACCAACTCGCCAGGGCAGCCCCCTTAGCCGCAGTGCCTCCGGCCCCTCCACCACTGACCTCTTTCACTGACCGCACCACGCCCGCTCCCAAGAGCAGGCTGATTAAATGGCTTCAGTCTGAGGAACGTGGGAGAGCGGCGGTCGCCCCCAGGCTAGGCCGCTGGGGACACGGGAGAAAATCCTCTGGCTCACCAGCGGCACCCCAGTCCCCGGACCCTGTCCCCATCACTGTCCCCTGACTGCACTCCGCCTGTAGTGAGTGTGTCTGTCCGTCTGCCTGCCTGCCTGCCTGCCTGCCTGCCTGGCTGTCTATCTATCTGTTGGAGGAGGGGAGAGGCTAGTCTATGTCTGTGTGTCTCTGTGTGTCTATGTAATGGAGGAAGAGGAGGCTAGTATGTCTACCTCTCGGCCTATCTCTCTCTCTGACAATCTATCTATGCAATGGAGGAGGCAGAGGAGGCTAGTGTGTTTGTCTCTCTGCCTAACTGAGGAGGAGAAGGTGTGTAGTGTGTGTGTGTGTGTGTTTGTGTGTGTGTGTGTGTGTGTGTAAGTGTGTGTGTGGGTCTGTCCATTTCTGTAATTTTCTATCTAATGGAGGAGGAGGTGGAGGAAGCTAGCGTGACTTTCTGTCTGTCTGTCTGCATACGCACCTAATGAAGTAGGAGGAGGCTACTGTGTTCGTCTAAGTGTCTTTCTATTGGAGGAGGTGAGTGTGTCTGTCTCTCAGTCTGTCTGTGTGTTTCTTTACCTACTAGAGGAGGAGGCTAGTGTGTCTATCTACTTACCTACCTGATTGAGGAGGAAGAGGAGGCTGCTGTGTGTGTGTATCTCTCTGACAATCTATTTCATGGAGGAGGAGATTGGTGTGTCCATCTACCTATCTAACTGAGGAGTAGGAGGAGGCTTCTGTGTGTGTGTGTGTGTGTTATGGTGTGTGCCTGTCTGTCTTTGTATCTATGTATCTGTGTACCTATGTAATGGAGGAGGAGGACGAGGTTAGTGTATCTATCTGTTAATAACAAAGAAAGAGACTAGCGTGTCTGCCTATTTATATGTGTGTCTCTCTGTGTATTGGAGGAAGCCTCCCGGGACTCCATTGACCTGGAGAGATGTCAGATGCCACCCTGAGGCAGAAGAAGGCGCCCAGAGAGCTGGCTGAGGGGGACTCGGGAGGAAATCCACAGGCTTGCCTGGGCAGCTCGCGTCCTTTGCTGCTGCCCTCTCTGCAGCCGCCCCGCCCCCTACCCCAATCCCGGCCCCTGGGCGTACAGCCCCAGCATACGCAGAAATAAATTCAAAATGGCTTAGACACTTAAACGTAAGACAAGACACCACACACCTCTCGGTAGGAAACGTAGGCCAAACAGTATCCCACGTACACCTCACCCATTTTCTCCTAGGGTAGTCTCCCCAAGCAACAGAAAACTCAGCAAAAATACAAACACAAACGGGAGCAAACTGAATTCATCAGCTTTGGCACACCAAAGGAAACCAGAAGCAGAACTAAACCACGGCCTACGAAATAGGAGACAATCTTTGCCAAACATGAGACTGACTAGGGGTTCATTTCCACCATAGTCAAACAGCTCATCCGACTCAACGGACAGGAGACGACCCAATCCAAAAATGGGCAGAAGACGACCTCAGGAAGCAATTCTCCAGCGAAGACCCACCAGCGACCAATGAGAGGCACATGACAAAACAGGCTCAAGGTTGCTCATTATCCGAGGAATACAAGGCAAAACTACAATGAGGTGGCATCTCGCCCCAGTTAGAGTGGCCACCATTCCAAAGCCCACACAGGATCAAGGCTACAGAGGCTGTGGAGAAAAGGGATCCCTCCTACACTGTCGGTGGGAATGTCGTTTGCTGCAGCCACTCTGCAAAACAGGAGGGAGGGTCCTCAAAAGACGGAAAATACACTGGACAGAAGCTTTGGATCTCGGGGGCAGGCCAACAAGCTCCCAAAGGCCCGGCCTCGCCCCTGCTTCTGCCCCAGCTCGCCTGTGCCCCACAGGGTCCGGGGCGGCCTCCACTCCCAGGGCAGGGCCACCCGCGCGGGAAGGCCTCGCAAGGCCTGAGGGCCAGTCTCGGCTGGCCCGGGGCCGTCCAGCGCCCTCCCATCGCCCGGGGCTGCTCCCACTTTGCCAAAGCCGCCTGTGACCGGCGGCCAAGAAAGCCGCGCGGTTCAGCCAGTACTAAGGAGGGGGACGAAGGCACCCCAACCAGGACGGGGGGCCACGGGACCCGCCTCACGGTCCCAACCTGGACGCGCGGCCTGGACGCCACCGACGAACCCCTCCCCCCACCCCCGGGCGCCTCCCCAACTGCACAGCCCAGGCCTCACCCGCCGACTCCCCGACCTGCGCGCCCCCACCAGCGCCCCCTTACCTGGCTCGCGACGGCAGCAGAGGCGACAGCAAGCGGCGGGAGGCCGAGACCCCAGGCAGCCTTCCTCCTCCGGGAGCTGGTCCAGGAGCACCCAGCTCCCGCCCAGCTTCCTCACGTTCTGGGCGCGCCCCAGCGCCTCGGCGTCCCGGCGCCCGTGCGCGCGCGCGCACGAGCAGCTTTCAGCGCCCCTCCCCCTCCCGCCCGCCTGACAGCAGCATGGAGGCTTGGCTGCGACTCCAGCAGTAGGGATGCTGCGAGTGGGGCCGGGCGGTGGGCCGGTGGAGCTTCGGGCGGTGGGGCGGTGGGGCGGTGGGGCGGTGGGGCGAGCCCAGCCCGCGGCCAGGGCTGGCCGGGTCCCAACACCAACGCGGCCCCCCACGCCCTCCTCCAGGGTCCCGGCCCCCAAGTAGGACCACCACGGGCCCAGGGCCAGGCCTCACCCCACCAGCCCCACTGCCACTGCTCGCCGACCCCCCACCCAGTCAATGCCTCCCCACCCCCTGCCACGCCCGGTCCCCGATCCACTGCACCCCCGACACAAAGCTGCTTCTCCTCACACCCAAATCCCGCCCCAGGTCTTGCGCCCCACTAGGTCCTAAGCTACAGCCCCTGTAAACCGCGCTCACCCCAAGGGCCTCACCCCAGGTCCCCCCACCGTCCGGAGATACTCCCCTAACCCTTCACCTAGGAATGAGCCCCCACCCTTCAGCCGGGTCACTTCCGCTCCCAGCAACCCCTCCCCCTCACCCTGTCCGCCCTCATCGCCAGATCGCCGCACACCCGGAGTGCACCCCTACCCCAGATGACCCCCTCAGCCCTCTCCTCGCGAGAGCCGGGCGCTCCGGGCTCCGATCACCACGGCGACAGCCGCTAGACAGGGATGCCCCGGGCCCACGGCAGGCACGCAGTCCTGGCTCCCAGGGGCGCGGCCCCGGCGGCCGGGTGGGCGGGGCTTGAGGCCATTCCAATTCCCTGCCCCACCCCCACGCCCCCATCCCACCCCGAAGCCCAATGCCTCCTCAGAGCCCATGGGATAGGTGGTCCCGAGCTGCACACCGCTCGCCAGTGGGCCTTGGCTGCTTGATGCTGCTGCGGGGAGGGAGGGTGCAGCCTTAGCCCGGCCTCGGCCCCCGGGATGGACAACGGGCAGCAGTGGCAGTGGCAGTGGCAGTGGCAGTGGTAGTGGGGGTGGCGGCGTCGGCGGCGGAGGCGGGACAGGGCGGCTGTCCTGGGAGAGCAAGTCCACTTGCTCCCACTTCCCCCGCCGCCTGGCCTCTGCTGCCAGAGCTTCCTGGAAGGAGTTTCCCCCTGTCAGCCTGCCCCTGGGAGGCAGGCCGGCTATGGCCAGGGGGGCGGGGCGGCGGCAGTGGCAGCAGCAGAGCTGGAGACGGCAGGATTGGGGCTGACCCATAGTACTAGCCAGGTACTTGCTCCCATTGCCCGTTGTCGCTGTCGCTGTCTCTGTCTCTGTCCCTGTCGCTGGCCCCGCCCCTGCACATTGACTGAACCACGCCCACCTCTCAGGAGCAGGATCACCAGAGGACAAGCCTCCAGGGACCCTGGGGCAGCAGAGACCGCCCCCAGAGCAGGCTGAGGGGGACACGCGAGGAAATGCACAGGACTGCCTTGGCAGCCCCCGCCCCACGCTGCCGCCCGCCCTCTCTGCAGCCGCCCCAGCCCCCGCCACCACCACTGCCCCCTGAGCACACCGCGCCAGCATCCCGGGAGCCGGACAACACGGACATGCGCACCCAGTGAACCTGGCGTAGCACAGGGCGCCACCTGAGCAAGCTGAGGGGTCACCAGAGGAAATCCACAGGCTTACCTGGGCAGCCCTCGCCACCGCTGCTGACCCCTCTGCAGCCTCCCCTTCCCCGCCCCGGGCCACCATCCCCTCAGCGCACCGCGCCTGCCTCCTGGGAGGCATCCAACACGTAGACCTGCAGCCAGGGAACCTGGGGTATCAGAGTCCGACCCCAGGCCAGGCCAAGGGATCATGGGAGCAAACACTCGGGCTTCTAGGGCAGCCCCGCCTCCTCTCTGCAGCCCCTGACCGAACCGCCCCAGCCTCCCATGACCTGGCTGACAAGGAGACTTCAATCCCGCAAACCTGGGGTGGCAGAGGCTGTCCCCAGGCCAAGGAGAGGGGGAGATGCGAGGAAACTTACCAACTCGCCAGGGCAGCCCCCTTAGCCGCAGTGCCTCCGGCCCCTCCACCACTGACCTCTTTCACTGACCGCACCACGCCCGCTCCCAAGAGCAGGCTGATTAAATGGCTTCAGTCTGAGGAACGTGGGAGAGCGGCGGTCGCCCCCAGGCTAGGCCGCTGGGGACACGGGAGAAAATCCTCTGGCTCACCAGCGGCACCCCAGTCCCCGGACCCTGTCCCCATCACTGTCCCCTGACTGCACTCCGCCTGTAGTGAGTGTGTCTGTCCGTCTGCCTGCCTGCCTGCCTGCCTGCCTGCCTGCCTGCCTGCCTGGCTGTCTATCTATCTGTTGGAGGAGGGGAGAGGCTAGTCTATGTCTGTGTGTCTCTGTGTGTCTATGTAATGGAGGAAGAGGAGGCTAGTATGTCTACCTCTCGGCCTATCTCTCTCTCTGACAATCTATCTATGCAATGGAGGAGGCAGAGGAGGCTAGTGTGTTTGTCTCTCTGCCTAACTGAGGAGGAGAAGGTGTGTAGTGTGTGTGTGTGTGTGTGTGTGTGTGTAAGTGTGTGTGTGGGTCTGTCCATTTCTGTAATTTTCTATCTAATGGAGGAGGAGGTGGAGGAAGCTAGCGTGACTTTCTGTCTGTCTGTCTGCATACGCACCTAATGAAGTAGGAGGAGGCTACTGTGTTCGTCTAAGTGTCTTTCTATTGGAGGAGGTGAGTGTGTCTGTCTCTCAGTCTGTCTGTGTGTTTCTTTACCTACTAGAGGAGGAGGCTAGTGTGTCTATCTACTTACCTACCTGATTGAGGAGGAAGAGGAGGCTGCTGTGTGTGTGTATCTCTCTGACAATCTATTTCATGGAGGAGGAGATTGGTGTGTCCATCTACCTACCTAACTGAGGAGTAGGAGGAGGCTTCTGTGTGTGTGTGTGTGTGTTATGGTGTGTGCCTGTCTGTCTTTGTATCTATGTATCTGTGTACCTATGTAATGGAGGAGGAGGACGAGGTTAGTGTATCTATCTGTTAATAACAAAGAAAGAGACTAGCGTGTCTGCCTATTTATATGTGTGTCTCTCTGTGTATTGGAGGAAGCCTCCCGGGACTCCATTGACCTGGAGAGATGTCAGATGCCACCCTGAGGCAGAAGAAGGCGCCCAGAGAGCTGGCTGAGGGGGACTCGGGAGGAAATCCACAGGCTTGCCTGGGCAGCTCGCGTCCTTCGCTGCTGCCCTCTCTGCAGCCGCCCCGCCCCCTACCCCAATCCCGGCCCCTGGGCGTACAGCCCCAGCATACGCAGAAATAAATTCAAAATGGCTTAGACACTTAAACGTAAGACAAGACACCACACACCTCTCGGTAGGAAACGTAGGCCAAACAGTATCCCACGTACACCTCACCCATTTTCTCCTAGGGTAGTCTCCCCAAGCAACAGAAAACTCAGCAAAAATACAAACACAAACGGGAGCAAACTGAATTCATCAGCTTTGGCACACCAAAGGAAACCAGAAGCAGAACTAAACCACGGCCTACGAAATAGGAGACAATCTTTGCCAAACATGAGACTGACTAGGGGTTCATTTCCACCATAGCCAAACAGCTCATCCGACTCAACGGACAGAAGACGACCCAATCCAAAAATGGGCAGAAGACGACCTCAGGAAGCAATTCTCCAGCGAAGACCCACCAGCGACCAATGAGAGGCACATGACAAAACAGGCTCAAGGTTGCTAATTATCCGAGGAATACAAGGCAAAACTACAATGAGGTGGCATCTCGCCCCAGTTAGAGTGGCCACCATTCCAAAGCCCACACAGGATCAAGGCTACAGAGGCTGTGGAGAAAAGGGATCCCTCCTACACTGTCGGTGGGAATGTCGTTTGCTGCAGCCACTCTGCAAAACAGGAGGGAGGGTCCTCAAAAGACGGAAAATACACTGGACAGAAGCTTTGGATCTCGGGGGCAGGCCAACAAGCTCCCAAAGGCCCGGCCTCGCCCCTGCTTCTGCCCCAGCTCGCCTGTGCCCCACAGGGTCCGGGGCGGCCTCCACTCCCAGGGCAGGCCCACCCGCGCGGGAAGGCCTCGCAAGGCCTGAGGGCCAGTCTCGGCTGGCCGGGGGCCGTCCAGCGCCCTCCCATCGCCCGGGGCTGCTCCCACTTTGCCAAAGCCGCCTGTGACCTGCGGCCAAGAAAGCCGCGCGGTTCAGCCAGTACTAAGGAGGGGGACGAAGGCACCCCAACCAGGACGGGGGGCCCCGGGACCCGCCTCACGGTCCCAACCTGGACGCGCGGCCTGGACCCCACCGACGCACCCCTCCCCCCACCCCCGGGCGCCTCCCCAACTGCACAGCCCAGGCCTCACCCGCCGACTCCCCGACCTGCGCGCCCCCACCAGCGCCCCCTTACCTGGCTCGCGACGGCAGCAGAGGCGACAGCAAGCGGCGGGAGGCCGAGACCCCAGGCAGCCTTCCTCCTCCGGGAGCTGGTCCAGGAGCACCCAGCTCCCGCCCAGCTTCCTCACGTTCTGGGCGCGCCCCAGCGCCTCGGCGTCCCGGCGCCCGTGCGCGCGCGCGCACGAGCAGCTTTCAGCGCCCCTCCCCCTCCCGCCCGCCTGACAGCAGCATGGAGGCTTGGCTGCGACTCCAGCAGTAGGGATGCTGCGAGTGGGGCCGGGCGGTGGGCCGGTGGAGCTTCGGGCGGTGGGGCGGTGGGGCGGTGGGGCGGTGGGGCGAGCCCAGCCCGCGGCCAGGGCTGGCCGGGTCCCCAACACCAACGCGGCCCCCCACGCCCTCCTCCAGGGTCCCGGCCCCCAAGTAGGACCACCACGGGCCCAGGGCCAGGCCTCACCCCACCAGCCCCACTGCCACTGCTCGCCGACCCCCCACCCAGTCAATGCCTCCCCACCCCCTGCCACGCCCGGTCTCCGATCCACTGCACCCCCGACACAAAGCTGCTTCTCCTCACACCCAAATCCCGCCCCAGGTCTTGCGCCCCACTAGGTCCTAAGCTACAGCCCCTGTAAACCGAGCTCACCAAAAGGGCCTCACCCCAGGTCTCCCCACCGTCCGGAGATACTCCCCTAACCCTTCAGCTAGGAATGAGCCCCCACCCTTCAGCCGGGTCACTTCCGCTCCCAGCAACCCCTCCCCCTCACCCTGTCCGCCCTCATCGCCAGATCGCCGCACACCCGGAGTGCACCCCTACCCCAGATGACCCCCTCAGCCCTCTCCTCGCGAGAGCCGGGCGCTCCGGGCTCCGATCACCACCGCGACAGCCGCTAGACAGGGATGCCCCGGGCCCACGGCAGGCACGCAGTCCTGGCTCCCAGGGGCGCGGCCCCGGCGGCCGGGTGGGCGGGGCTTGAGGCCATTCCAATTCCCTGCCCCACCCCCACGCCCCCATCCCACCCCGAAGCCCAATGCCTCCTCAGAGCCCATGGGATAGGTGGTCCCGAGCTGCACACCGCTCGCCAGTGGGCCTTGGCTGCTTGATGCTGCTGCGGGGAGGGAGGGTGCAGCCTTAGCCCGGCCTCGGCCCCCGGGATGGACAACGGGCAGCAGTGGCAGTGGCAGTGGCAGTGGTAGTGGGGTTGGCGGCGTCGGCGGCGGAGGCGGGACAGGGCGGCTGTCCTGGGAGAGCAAGTCCACTTGCTCCCACTTCCCCCGCCGCCTGGCCTCTGCTGCCAGAGCTTCCTGGAAGGAGTTTCCCCCTGTCAGCCTGCCCCTGGGAGGCAGGCCGGCTATGGCCAGGGGGGCGGGGCGGCGGCAGTGGCAGCAGCAGAGCTGGAGATGGCAGGATTGGGGCTGACCCATAGTACTAGCCAGGTACTTGCTCCCATTGCCCGCTGTCTCTGTCGCTGTCGCTGTCGCTGTCTCTGTCTCTGTCCCTGTCGCTGGCCCCGCCCCTGCACATTGACTGAACCACGCCCACCTCTCAGGAGCAGGATCACCAGAGGACAAGCCTCCAGGGACCCTGGGGCAGCAGAGACCGCCCCCAGAGCAGGCTGAGGGGGACACGCGAGGAAATGCACAGGACTGCCTTGGCAGCCCCCGCCCCACGCTGCCGCCCGCCCTCTCTGCAGCCGCCCCAGACCCCGCCACCACCACTGCCCCCTGAGCACACCGCGCCAGCATCCCGGGAGCCGGACAACACGGACATGCGCACCCAGTGAACCTGGCGTAGCACAGGGCGCCACCTGAGCAAGCTGAGGGGTCACCAGAGGAAATCCACAGGCTTACCTGGGCAGCCCTCGCCACCGCTGCTGACCCCTCTGCAGCCTCCCCTTCCCCGCCCCGGGCCACCATCCCCTCAGCGCACCGCGCCTGCCTCCTGGGAGGCATCCAACACGTAGACCTGCAGCCAGGGAACCTGGGGTATCAGAGTCCGACCCCAGGCCAGGCCAAGGGATCATGGGAGCAAACACTCGGGCTTCTAGGGCAGCCCCGCCTCCTCTCTGCAGCCCCTGACCGAACCGCCCCAGCCTCCCATGACCTGGCTGACAAGGAGACTTCAATCCCGCAAACCTGGGGTGGCAGAGGCTGTCCCCAGGCCAAGGAGAGGGGGAGATGCGAGGAAACTTACCAACTCGCCAGGGCAGCCCCCTTAGCCGCAGTGCCTCCGGCCCCTCCACCACTGACCTCTTTCACTGACCGCACCACGCCCGCTCCCAAGAGCAGGCTGATTAAATGGCTTCAGTCTGAGGAACGTGGGAGAGCGGCGGTCGCCCCCAGGCTAGGCCGCTGGGGACACGGGAGAAAATCCTCTGGCTCACCAGCGGCACCCCAGTCCCCGGACCCTGTCCCCATCACTGTCCCGTGACTGCACTCCGCCTGTAGTGAGTGTGTCTGTCCGTCTGCCTGCCTGCCTGCCTGCCTGCCTGCCTGCCTGGCTGTCTATCTATCTGTTGGAGGAGGGGAGAGGCTAGTCTATGTCTGTGTGTCTCTGTGTGTCTATGTAATGGAGGAAGAGGAGGCTAGTATGTCTACCTCTCGGCCTATCTCTCTCTCTGACAATCTATCTATGCAATGGAGGAGGCAGAGGAGGCTAGTGTGTTTGTCTCTCTGCCTAACTGAGGAGGAGAAGGTGTGTAGTGTGTGTGTGTGTGTGTGTGTGTGTGTGTGTGTAAGTGTGTGTGTGGGTCTGTCCATTTCTGTAATTTTCTATCTAATGGAGGAGGAGGTGGAGGAAGCTAGCGTGACTTTCTGTCTGTCTGTCTGCATACGCACCTAATGAAGTAGGAGGAGGCTACTGTGTTCGTCTAAGTGTCTTTCTATTGGAGGAGGTGAGTGTGTCTGTCTCTCAGTCTGTCTGTGTGTTTCTTTACCTACTAGAGGAGGAGGCTAGTGTGTCTATCTACTTACCTACCTGATTGAGGAGGAAGAGGAGGCTGCTGTGTGTGTGTATCTCTCTGACAATCTATTTCATGGAGGAGGAGATTGGTGTGTCCATCTACCTACCTAACTGAGGAGTAGGAGGAGGCTTCTGTGTGTGTGTGTGTGTGTTATGGTGTGTGCCTGTCTGTCTTTGTATCTATGTATCTGTGTACCTATGTAATGGAGGAGGAGGACGAGGTTAGTGTATCTATCTGTTAATAACAAAGAAAGAGACTAGCGTGTCTGCCTATTTATATGTGTGTCTCTCTGTGTATTGGAGGAAGCCTCCCGGGACTCCATTGACCTGGAGAGATGTCAGATGCCACCCTGAGGCAGAAGAAGGCGCCCAGAGAGCTGGCTGAGGGGGACTCGGGAGGAAATCCACAGGCTTGCCTGGGCAGCTCGCGTCCTTCGCTGCTGCCCTCTCTGCAGCCGCCCCGCCCCCTACCCCAATCCCGGCCCCTGGGCGTACAGCCCCAGCATACGCAGAAATAAATTCAAAATGGCTTAGACACTTAAACGTAAGACAAGACACCACACACCTCTCGGTAGGAAACGTAGGCCAAACAGTATCCCACGTACACCTCACCCATTTTCTCCTAGGGTAGTCTCCCCAAGCAACAGAAAACTCAGCAAAAATACAAACACAAACGGGAGCAAACTGAATTCATCAGCTTTGGCACACCAAAGGAAACCAGAAGCAGAACTAAACCACGGCCTACGAAATAGGAGACAATCTTTGCCAAACATGAGACTGACTAGGGGTTCATTTCCACCATAGCCAAACAGCTCATCCGACTCAACGGACAGAAGACGACCCAATCCAAAAATGGGCAGAAGACGACCTCAGGAAGCAATTCTCCAGCGAAGACCCACCAGCGACCAATGAGAGGCACATGACAAAACAGGCTCAAGGTTGCTAATTATCCGAGGAATACAAGGCAAAACTACAATGAGGTGGCATCTCGCCCCAGTTAGAGTGGCCACCATTCCAAAGCCCACACAGGATCAAGGCTACAGAGGCTGTGGAGAAAAGGGATCCCTCCTACACTGTCGGTGGGAATGTCGTTTGCTGCAGCCACTCTGCAAAACAGGAGGGAGGGTCCTCAAAAGACGGAAAATACACTGGACAGAAGCTTTGGATCTCGGGGGCAGGCCAACAAGCTCCCAAAGGCCCGGCCTCGCCCCTGCTTCTGCCCCAGCTCGCCTGTGCCCCACAGGGTCCGGGGCGGCCTCCACTCCCAGGGCAGGCCCACCCGCGCGGGAAGGCCTCGCAAGGCCTGAGGGCCAGTCTCGGCTGGCCGGGGGCCGACCAGCGCCCTCCCATCGCCCGGGGCTGCTCCCACTTTGCCAAAGCCGCCTGTGAGCGGCGGCCAAGAAAGCCGCGCGGTTCAGCCAGTACTAAGGAGGGGGACGAAGGCACCCCAACCAGGCCGGGGGGCCCCGGGACCCGCCTCACGGTCCCAACCTGGACGCGCGGCCTGGACCCCACCGACGCACCCCTCCCCCCACCCCCGGGCGCCTCCCCAACTGCACAGCCCAGGCCTCACCCGCCGACTCCCCGACCTGCGCGCCCCCACCAGCGCCCCCTTACCTGGCTCGCGACGGCAGCAGAGGCGACAGCAAGCGGCGGGAGACCGAGACCCCAGGCAGCCTTCCTCCTCCGGGAGCTGGTCCAGGAGCACCCAGCTCCCGCCCAGCTTCCTCACGTTCTGGGCGCGCCCCAGCGCCTCGGCGTCCCGGCGCCCGTGCGCGCGCGCGCACGAGCAGCTTTCAGCGCCCCTCCCCCTCCCGCCCGCCTGACAGCAGCATGGAGGCTTGGCTGCGACTCCAGCAGTAGGGATGCTGCGAGTGGGGCCGGGCGGTGGGCCGGTGGAGCTTCGGGCGGTGGGGCGGTGGGGCGGTGGGGCGGTGGGGCGAGCCCAGCCCGCGGCCAGGGCTGGCCGGGTCCCCAACACCAACGCGGCCCCCCACGCCCTCCTCCAGGGTCCCGGCCCCCAAGTAGGACCACCACGGGCCCAGGGCCAGGCCTCACCCCACCAGCCCCACTGCCACTGCTCGCCGACCCCCCACCCAGTCAATGCCTCCCCACCCCCTGCCACGCCCGGTCCCCGATCCACTGCACCCCCGACACAAAGCTGCTTCTCCTCACACCCAAATCCCGCCCCAGGTCTTGCGCCCCACTAGGTCCTAAGCTACAGCCCCTGTAAACCGCGCTCACCCCAAGGGCCTCACCCCAGGTCCCCCCACCGTCCGGAGATACTCCCCTAACCCTTCACCTAGGAATGAGCCCCCACCCTTCAGCCGGGTCACTTCCGCTCCCAGCAACCCCTCCCCCTCACCCTGTCCGCCCTCATCGCCAGATCGCCGCACACCCGGAGTGCACCCCTACCCCAGATGACCCCCTCAGCCCTCTCCTCGCGAGAGCCGGGCGCTCCGGGCTCCGATCACCACGGCGACAGCCGCTAGACAGGGATGCCCCGGGCCCACGGCAGGCACGCAGTCCTGGCTCCCAGGGGCGCGGCCCAGGCGGCCGGGTGGGCGGGGCTTGAGGCCATTCCAATTCCCTGCCCCACCCCCACGCCCCCATCCCACCCCGAAGCCCAATGCCTCCTCAGAGCCCATGGGATAGGTGGTCCCGAGCTGCACACCGCTCGCCAGTGGGCCTTGGCTGCTTGATGCTGGTGCGGGGAGGGAGGGTGCAGCCTTAGCCCGGCCTCGGCCCCCGGGATGGACAACGGGCAGCAGTGGCAGTGGCAGTGGCAGTGGCAGTGGTAGTGGGGGTGGCGGCGTCGGCGGCGGAGGCGGGACAGGGCGGCTGTCCTGGGAGAGCAAGTCCACTTGCTCCCACTTCCCCCGCCGCCTGGCCTCTGCTGCCAGAGCTTCCTGGAAGGAGTTTCCCCCTGTCAGCCTGCCCCTGGGAGGCAGGCCGGCTATGGCCAGGGGGGCGGGGCGGCGGCAGTGGCAGCAGCAGAGCTGGAGACGGCAGGATTGGGGCTGACCCATAGTACTAGCCAGGTACTTGCTCCCATTGCCCGCTGTCTCTGTCGCTGTCGCTGTCGCTGTCTCTGTCTCTGTCCCTGTCGCTGGCCCCGCCCCTGCACATTGACTGAACCACGCCCACCTCTCAGGAGCAGGATCACCAGAGGACAAGCCTCCAGGGACCCTGGGGCAGCAGAGACCGCCCCCAGAGCAGGCTGAGGGGGACACGCGAGGAAATGCACAGGACTGCCTTGGCAGCCCCCGCCCCACGCTGCCGCCCGCCCTCTCTGCAGCCGCCCCAGCCCCCGCCACCACCACTGCCCCCTGAGCACACCGCGCCAGCATCCCGGGAGCCGGACAACACGGACATGCGCACCCAGTGAACCTGGCGTAGCACAGGGCGCCACCTGAGCAAGCTGAGGGGTCACCAGAGGAAATCCACAGGCTTACCTGGGCAGCCCTCGCCACCGCTGCTGACCCCTCTGCAGCCTCCCCTTCCCCGCCCCGGGCCACCATCCCCTCAGCGCACCGCGCCTGCCTCCTGGGAGGCATCCAACACGTAGACCTGCAGCCAGGGAACCTGGGGTATCAGAGTCCGACCCCAGGCCAGGCCAAGGGATCATGGGAGCAAACACTCGGGCTTCTAGGGCAGCCCCGCCTCCTCTCTGCAGCCCCTGACCGAACCGCCCCAGCCTCCCATGACCTGGCTGACAAGGAGACTTCAATCCCGCAAACCTGGGGTGGCAGAGGCTGTCCCCAGGCCAAGGAGAGGGGGAGATGCGAGGAAACTTACCAACTCGCCAGGGCAGCCCCCTTAGCCGCAGTGCCTCCGGCCCCTCCACCACTGACCTCTTACACTGACCGCACCACGCCCGCTCCCAAGAGCAGGCTGATTAAATGGCTTCAGTCTGAGGAACGTGGGAGAGCGGCGGTCGCCCCCAGGCTAGGCCGCTGGGGACACGGGAGAAAATCCTCTGGCTCACCAGCGGCACCCCAGTCCCCGGACCCTGTCCCCATCACTGTCCCGTGACTGCACTCCGCCTGTAGTGAGTGTGTCTGTCCGTCTGCCTGCCTGCCTGCCTGCCTGCCTGCCTGCCTGCCTGGCTGTCTATCTATCTGTTGGAGGAGGGGAGAGGCTAGTCTATGTCTGTGTGTCTCTGTGTGTCTATGTAATGGAGGAAGAGGAGGCTAGTATGTCTACCTCTCGGCCTATCTCTCTCTCTGACAATCTATCTATGCAATGGAGGAGGCAGAGGAGGCTAGTGTGTTTGTCTCTCTGCCTAACTGAGGAGGAGAAGGTGTGTAGTGTGTGTGTGTGTGTGTGTGTGTGTGTGTGTGTGTGTGTAAGTGTGTGTGTGGGTCTGTCCATTTCTGTAATTTTCTATCTAATGGAGGAGGAGGTGGAGGAAGCTAGCGTGACTTTCTGTCTGTCTGTCTGCATACGCACCTAATGAAGTAGGAGGAGGCTACTGTGTTCGTCTAAGTGTCTTTCTATTGAAGGAGGTGAGTGTGTCTGTCTCTCAGTCTGTCTGTGTGTTTCTTTACCTACTAGAGGAGGAGGCTAGTGTGTCTATCTACTTACCTACCTGATTGAGGAGGAAGAGGAGGCTGCTGTGTGTGTGTATCTCTCTGACAATCTATTTCATGGAGGAGGAGATTGGTGTGTCCATCTACCTACCTAACTGAGGAGTAGGAGGAGGCTTCTGTGTGTGTGTGTGTGTGTTATGGTGTGTGCCTGTCTGTCTTTGTATCTATGTATCTGTGTACCTATGTAATGGAGGAGGAGGACGAGGTTAGTGTATCTATCTGTTAATAACAAAGAAAGAGACTAGCGTGTCTGCCTATTTATATGTGTGTCTCTCTGTGTATTGGAGGAAGCCTCCCGGGACTCCATTGACCTGGAGAGATGTCAGATGCCACCCTGAGGCAGAAGAAGGCGCCCAGAGAGCTGGCTGAGGGGGACTCGGGAGGAAATCCACAGGCTTGCCTGGGCAGCTCGCGTCCTTCGCTGCTGCCCTCTCTGCAGCCGCCCCGCCCCCTACCCCAATCCCGGCCCCTGGGCGTACAGCCCCAGCATACGCAGAAATAAATTCAAAATGGCTTAGACACTTAAACGTAAGACAAGACACCACACACCTCTCGGTAGGAAACGTAGGCCAAACAGTATCCCACGTACACCTCACCCATTTTCTCCTAGGGTAGTCTCCCCAAGCAACAGAAAACTCAGCAAAAATACAAACACAAACGGGAGCAAACTGAATTCATCAGCTTTGGCACACCAAAGGAAACCAGAAGCAGAACTAAACCACGGCCTACGAAATAGGAGACAATCTTTGCCAAACATGAGACTGACTAGGGGTTCATTTCCACCATAGCCAAACAGCTCATCCGACTCAACGGACAGAAGACGACCCAATCCAAAAATGGGCAGAAGACGACCTCAGGAAGCAATTCTCCAGCGAAGACCTACCAGCGACCAATGAGAGGCACATGACAAAACAGGCTCAAGGTTGCTAATTATCCGAGGAATACAAGGCAAAACTACAATGAGGTGGCATCTCGCCCCAGTTAGAGTGGCCACCATTCCAAAGCCCACACAGGATCAAGGCTACAGAGGCTGTGGAGAAAAGGGATCCCTCCTACACTGTCGGTGGGAATGTCGTTTGCTGCAGCCACTCTGCAAAACAGGAGGGAGGGTCCTCAAAAGACGGAAAATACACTGGACAGAAGCTTTGGATCTCGGGGGCAGGCCAACAAGCTCCCAAAGGCCCGGCCTCGCCCCTGCTTCTGCCCCAGCTCGCCTGTGCCCCACAGGGTCCGGGGCGGCCTCCACTCCCAGGGCAGGCCCACCCGCGCGGGAAGGCCTCGCAAGGCCTGAGGGCCAGTCTCGGCTGGCCGGGGGCCGACCAGCGCCCTCCCATCGCCCGGGGCTGCTCCCACTTTGCCAAAGCCGCCTGTGAGCGGCGGCCAAGAAAGCCGCGCGGTTCAGCCAGTACTAAGGAGGGGGACGAAGGCACCCCAACCAGGCCGGGGGGCCCCGGGACCCGCCTCACGGTCCCAACCTGGACGCGCGGCCTGGACCCCACCGACGCACCCCTCCCCCCACCCCCGGGCGCCTCCCCAACTGCACAGCCCAGGCCTCACCCGCCGACTCCCCGACCTGCGCGCCCCCACCAGCGCCCCCTTACCTGGCTCGCGACGGCAGCAGAGGCGACAGCAAGCGGCGGGAGACCGAGACCCCAGGCAGCCTTCCTCCTCCGGGAGCTGGTCCAGGAGCACCCAGCTCCCGCCCAGCTTCCTCACATTCTGGGCGCGCCCCAGCGCCTCGGCGTCCCGGCGCCCGTGCGCGCGCGCGCACGAGCAGCTTTCAGCGCCCCTCCCCCTCCCGCCCGCCTGACAGCAGCATGGAGGCTTGGCTGCGACTCCAGCAGTAGGGATGCTGCGAGTGGGGCCGGGCGGTGGGCCGGTGGAGCTTCGGGCGGTGGGGCGGTGGGGCGGTGGGGCGAGCCCAGCCCGCGGCCAGGGCTGGCCGGGTCCCCAACACCAACGCGGCCCCCCACGCCCTCCTCCAGGGTCCCGGCCCCCAAGTAGGACCACCACGGGCCCAGGGCCAGGCCTCACCCCACCAGCCCCACTGCCACTGCTCGCCGACCCCCCACCCAGTCAATGCCTCCCCACCCCCTGCCACGCCCGGTCCCCGATCCACTGCACCCCCGACACAAAGCTGCTTCTCCTCACACCCAAATCCCGCCCCAGGTCTTGCGCCCCACTAGGTCCTAAGCTACAGCCCCTGTAAACCGCGCTCACCCCAAGGGCCTCACCCCAGGTCCCCCCACCGTCCGGAGATACTCCCCTAACCCTTCACCTAGGAATGAGCCCCCACCCTTCAGCCGGGTCACTTCCGCTCCCAGCAACCCCTCCCCCTCACCCTGTCCGCCCTCATCGCCAGATCGCCGCACACCCGGAGTGAACCCCTACCCCAGATGACCCCCTCAGCCCTCTCCTCGCGAGAGCCGGGCGCTCCGGGCTCCGATCACCACGGCGACAGCCGCTAGACAGGGATGCCCCGGGCCCACGGCAGGCACGCAGTCCTGGCTCCCAGGGGCGCGGCCCCGGCGGCCGGGTGGGCGGGGCTTGAGGCCATTCCAATTCCCTGCCCCACCCCCACGCCCCCATCCCACCCCGAAGCCCAATGCCTCCTCAGAGCCCATGGGATAGGTGGTCCCGAGCTGCACACCGCTCGCCAGTGGGCCTTGGCTGCTTGATGCTGGTGCGGGGAGGGAGGGTGCAGCCTTAGCCCGGCCTCGGCCCCCGGGATGGACAACGGGCAGCAGTGGCAGTGGCAGTGGCAGTGGCAGTGGTAGTGGGGGTGGCGGCGTCGGCGGCGGAGGCGGGACAGGGCGGCTGTCCTGGGAGAGCAAGTCCACTTGCTCCCACTTCCCCCGCCGCCTGGCCTCTGCTGCCAGAGCTTCCTGGAAGGAGTTTCCCCCTGTCAGCCTGCCCCTGGGAGGCAGGCCGGCTATGGCCAGGGGGGCGGGGCGGCGGCAGTGGCAGCAGCAGAGCTGGAGATGGCAGGATTGGGGCTGACCCATAGTACTAGCCAGGTACTTGCTCCCATTGCCCGCTGTCTCTGTCGCTGTCGCTGTCGCTGTCTCTGTCTCTGTCCCTGTCGCTGGCCCCGCCCCTGCACATTGACTGAACCACGCCCACCTCTCAGGAGCAGGATCACCAGAGGACAAGCCTCCAGGGACCCTGGGGCAGCAGAGACCGCCCCCAGAGCAGGCTGAGGGGGACATGCGAGGAAATGCACAGGACTGCCTTGGCAGCCCCCGCCCCACGCTGCCGCCCGCCCTCTCTGCAGCCGCCCCAGACCCCGCCACCACCACTGCCCCCTGAGCACACCGCGCCAGCATCCCGGGAGCCGGACAACACGGACATGCGCACCCAGTGAACCTGGCGTAGCACAGGGCGCCACCTGAGCAAGCTGAGGGGTCACCAGAGGAAATCCACAGGCTTACCTGGGCAGCCCTCGCCACCGCTGCTGACCCCTCTGCAGCCTCCCCTTCCCCGCCCCGGGCCACCATCCCCTCAGCGCACCGCGCCTGCCTCCTGGGAGGCATCCAACACGTAGACCTGCAGCCAGGGAACCTGGGGTATCAGAGTCCGACCCCAGGCCAGGCCAAGGGATCATGGGAGCAAACACTCGGGCTTCTAGGGCAGCCCCGCCTCCTCTCTGCAGCCCCTGACCGAACCGCCCCAGCCTCCCATGACCTGGCTGACAAGGAGACTTCAATCCCGCAAACCTGGGGTGGCAGAGGCTGTCCCCAGGCCAAGGAGAGGGGGAGATGCGAGGAAACTTACCAACTCGCCAGGGCAGCCCCCTTAGCCGCAGTGCCTCCGGCCCCTCCACCACTGACCTCTTTCACTGACCGCACCACGCCCGCTCCCAAGAGCAGGCTGATTAAATGGCTTCAGTCTGAGGAACGTGGGAGAGCGGCGGTCGCCCCCAGGCTAGGCCGCTGGGGACACGGGAGAAAATCCTCTGGCTCACCAGCGGCACCCCAGTCCCCGGACCCTGTCCCCATCACTGTCCCCTGACTGCACTCCGCCTGTAGTGAGTGTGTCTGTCCGTCTGCCTGCCTGCCTGCCTTCCTGCCTGCCTGCCTGCCTGCCTGGCTGTCTATCTATCTGTTGGAGGAGGGGAGAGGCTAGTCTATGTCTGTGTGTCTCTGTGTGTCTATGTAATGGAGGAAGAGGAGGCTAGTATGTCTACCTCTCGGCCTATCTCTCTCTCTGACAATCTATCTATGCAATGGAGGAGGCAGAGGAGGCTAGTGTGTTTGTCTCTCTGCCTAACTGAGGAGGAGAAGGTGTGTAGTGTGTGTGTGTGTGTGTGTGTGTGTGTGTAAGTGTGTGTGTGGGTCTGTCCATTTCTGTAATTTTCTATCTAATGGAGGAGGAGGTGGAGGAAGCTAGCGTGACTTTCTGTCTGTCTGTCTGCATACGCACCTAATGAAGTAGGAGGAGGCTACTGTGTTCGTCTAAGTGTCTTTCTATTGGAGGAGGTGAGTGTGTCTGTCTCTCAGTCTGTCTGTGTGTTTCTTTACCTACTAGAGGAGGAGGCTAGTGTGTCTATCTACTTACCTACCTGATTGAGGAGGAAGAGGAGGCTGCTGTGTGTGTGTATCTCTCTGACAATCTATTTCATGGAGGAGGAGATTGGTGTGTCCATCTACCTACCTAACTGAGGAGTAGGAGGAGGCTTCTGTGTGTGTGTGTGTGTGTTATGGTGTGTGCCTGTCTGTCTTTGTATCTATGTATCTGTGTACCTATGTAATGGAGGAGGAGGACGAGGTTAGTGTATCTATCTGTTAATAACAAAGAAAGAGACTAGCGTGTCTGCCTATTTATATGTGTGTCTCTCTGTGTATTGGAGGAAGCCTCCCGGGACTCCATTGACCTGGAGAGATGTCAGATGCCACCCTGAGGCAGAAGAAGGCGCCCAGAGAGCTGGCTGAGGGGGACTCGGGAGGAAATCCACAGGCTTGCCTGGGCAGCTCGCGTCCTTCGCTGCTGCCCTCTCTGCAGCCGCCCCGCCCCCTACCCCAATCCCGGCCCCTGGGCGTACAGCCCCAGCATACGCAGAAATAAATTCAAAATGGCTTAGACACTTAAACGTAAGACAAGACACCACACACCTCTCGGTAGGAAACGTAGGCCAAACAGTATCCCACGTACACCTCACCCATTTTCTCCTAGGGTAGTCTCCCCAAGCAACAGAAAACTCAGCAAAAATACAAACACAAACGGGAGCAAACTGAATTCATCAGCTTTGGCACACCAAAGGAAACCAGAAGCAGAACTAAACCACGGCCTACGAAATAGGAGACAATCTTTGCCAAACATGAGACTGACTAGGGGTTCATTTCCACCATAGCCAAACAGCTCATCCGACTCAACGGACAGAAGACGACCCAATCCAAAAATGGGCAGAAGACGACCTCAGGAAGCAATTCTCCAGCGAAGACCCACCAGCGACCAATGAGAGGCACATGACAAAACAGGCTCAAGGTTGCTAATTATCCGAGGAATACAAGGCAAAACTACAATGAGGTGGCATCTCGCCCCAGTTAGAGTGGCCACCATTCCAAAGCCCACACAGGATCAAGGCTACAGAGGCTGTGGAGAAAAGGGATCCCTCCTACACTGTCGGTGGGAATGTCGTTTGCTGCAGCCACTCTGCAAAACAGGAGGGAGGGTCCTCAAAAGACGGAAAATACACTGGACAGAAGCTTTGGATCTCGGGGGCAGGCCAACAAGCTCCCAAAGGCCCGGCCTCGCCCCTGCTTCTGCCCCAGCTCGCCTGTGCCCCACAGGGTCCGGGGCGGCCTCCACTCCCAGGGCAGGGCCACCCGCGCGGGAAGGCCTCGCAAGGCCTGAGGGCCAGTCTCGGCTGGCCCGGGGCCGTCCAGCGCCCTCCCATCGCCCGGGGCTGCTCCCACTTTGCCAAAGCCGCCTGTGACCGGCGGCCAAGAAAGCCGCGCGGTTCAGCCAGTACTAAGGAGGGGGACGAAGGCACCCCAACCAGGCCGGGGGGCCCCGGGACCCGCCTCACGGTCCCAACCTGGACGCGCGGCCTGGACCCCACCGACGCACCCCTCCCCCCACCCCCGGGCGCCTCCCCAACTGCACAGCCCAGGCCTCACCCGCCGACTCCCCGACCTGCGCGCCCCCACCAGCGCCCCCTTACCTGGCTCGCGACGGCAGCAGAGGCGACAGCAAGCGGCGGGAGGCCGAGACCCCAGGCAGCCTTCCTCCTCCGGGAGCTGGTCCAGGAGCACCCAGCTCCCGCCCAGCTTCCTCACGTTCTGGGCGCGCCCCAGCGCCTCGGCGTCCCGGCGCCCGTGCGCGCGCGCGCACGAGCAGCTTTCAGCGCCCCTCCCCATCCCGCCCGCCTGACAGCAGCATGGAGGCTTGGCTGCGACTCCAGCAGTAGGGATGCTGCGAGTGGGGCCGGGCGGTGGGCCGGTGGAGCTTCGGGCGGTGGGGCGGTGGGGCGGTGGGGCGGTGGGGCGAGCCCAGCCCGCGGCCAGGGCTGGCCGGGTCCCAACACCAACGCGGCCCCCCACGCCCTCCTCCAGGGTCCCGGCCCCCAAGTAGGACCACCACGGGCCCAGGGCCAGGCCTCACCCCACCAGCCCCACTACCACTGCTCGCCGACCCCCCACCCAGTCAATGCCTCCCCACCCCCTGCCACGCCCGGTCCCCGATCCACTGCACCCCCGAGACAAAGCTGCTTCTCCTCACACCCAAATCCCGCCCCAGGTCTTGCGCCCCACTAGGTCCTAAGCTACAGCCCCTGTAAACCGCGCTCACCCCAAGGGCCTCACCCCAGGTCCCCCCACCGTCCGGAGATACTCCCCTAACCCTTCACCTAGGAATGAGCCCCCACCCTCCAGCCGGGTCACTTCCGCTCCCAGCAACCCCTCCCCCTCACCCTGTCCGCCCTCATCGCCAGATCGCCGCACACCCGGAGTGAACCCCTACCCCAGATGACCCCCTCAGCCCTCTCCTCGCGAGAGCCGGGCGCTCCGGGCTCCGATCACCACGGCGACAGCCGCTAGACAGGGATGCCCCGGGCCCACGGCAGGCACGCAGTCCTGGCTCCCAGGGGCGCGGCCCCGGCGGCCGGGTGGGCGGGGCTTGAGGCCATTCCAATTCCCTGCCCCACCCCCACGCCCCCATCCCACCCCGAAGCCCAATGCCTCCTCAGAGCCCATGGGATAGGTGGTCCCGAGCTGCACACCGCTCGCCAGTGGGCCTTGGCTGCTTGATGCTGCTGCGGGGAGGGAGGGTGCAGCCTTAGCCCGGCCTCGGCCCCCGGGATGGACAACGGGCAGCAGTGGCAGTGGCAGTGGCAGTGGCAGTGGTAGTGGGGGTGGCGGCGTCGGCGGCGGAGGCGGGACAGGGCGGCTGTCCTGGGAGAGCAAGTCCACTTGCTCCCACTTCCCCCGCCGCCTGGCCTCTGCTGCCAGAGCTTCCTGGAAGGAGTTTCCCCCTGTCAGCCTGCCCCTGGGAGGCAGGCCGGCTATGGCCAGGGGGGCGGGGCGGCGGCAGTGGCAGCAGCAGAGCTGGAGACGGCAGGATTGGGGCTGACCCATAGTACTAGCCAGGTACTTGCTCCCATTGCCCGCTGTCTCTGTCGCTGTCGCTGTCGCTGTCTCTGTCTCTGTCCCTGTCGCTGGCCCCGCCCCTGCACATTGACTGAACCACGCCCACCTCTCAGGAGCAGGATCACCAGAGGACAAGCCTCCAGGGACCCTGGGGCAGCAGAGACCGCCCCCAGAGCAGGCTGAGGGGGACACGCGAGGAAATGCACAGGACTGCCTTGGCAGCCCCCGCCCCACGCTGCCGCCCGCCCTCTCTGCAGCCGCCCCAGCCCCCGCCACCACCACTGCCCCCTGAGCACACCGCGCCAGCATCCCGGGAGCCGGACAACACGGACATGCGCACCCAGTGAACCTGGCGTAGCACAGGGCGCCACCTGAGCAAGCTGAGGGGTCACCAGAGGAAATCCACAGGCTTACCTGGGCAGCCCTCGCCACCGCTGCTGACCCCTCTGCAGCCTCCCCTTCCCCGCCCCGGGCCACCATCCCCTCAGCGCACCGCGCCTGCCTCCTGGGAGGCATCCAACACGTAGACCTGCAGCCAGGGAACCTGGGGTATCAGAGTCCGACCCCAGGCCAGGCCAAGGGATCATGGGAGCAAACACTCGGGCTTCTAGGGCAGCCCCGCCTCCTCTCTGCAGCCCCTGACCGAACCGCCCCAGCCTCCCATGACCTGGCTGACAAGGAGACTTCAATCCCGCAAACCTGGGGTGGCAGAGGCTGTCCCCAGGCCAAGGAGAGGGGGAGATGCGAGGAAACTTACCAACTCGCCAGGGCAGCCCCCTTAGCCGCAGTGCCTCCGGCCCCTCCACCACTGACCTCTTTCACTGACCGCACCACGCCCGCTCCCAAGAGCAGGCTGATTAAATGGCTTCAGTCTGAGGAACGTGGGAGAGCGGCGGTCGCCCCCAGGCTAGGCCGTTGGGGACACGGGAGAAAATCCTCTGGCTCACCAGGGGCACCCCAGTCCCCGGACCCTGTCCCCATCACTGTCCCCTGACTGCACTCCGCCTGTAGTGAGTGTGTCTGTCCGTCTGCCTGCCTGCCTGCCTGCCTGCCTGCCTGCCTGCCTATCTATCTGTTGGAGGAGGGGAGAGGCTAGTCTATGTCTGTGTGTCTCTGTGTGTCGTTGTAATGGAGGAAGAGGAGGCCAGTATGTCTACCTCTCGGCCTATCTCTCTCTCTGACAATCCATCTATGCAATGGAGGAGGCAGAGGAGGCTAGTGTGTTTGTCTATCTGCCTAATTGAGGAGGAGAAGGAGTGTAGTGTGTGTGTGTGTGTGTGTGTGTGCAAGTGTGTGTGTGGGTCTGTCCATTTCTGTAATTTTCTATCTAATGGAGGAGGAGGTGGAGGAAGCTAGCGTGACTTTCTGTCTGTCTGTCTGCATACGCACCTAATGAAGTAGGAGGAGGCTACTGTGTTCGTCTAAGTGTCTTTCTATTGGAGGAGGTGAGTGTGTCTGTCTCTCAGTCTGTCTGTGGGTTTCTTTACCTACTAGAGGAGGAGGCTAGTGTGTCTATCTACTTACCTACCTGATTGAGGAGGAAGAGGAGGCTGCTGTGTGTGTGTATCTCTCTGACAATCTATTTCATGGAGGAGGAGATTGGTGTGTCCATCTACCTACCTAACTGAGGAGTAGGAGGAGGCTTCTGTGTGTGTGTGTGTGTGTGTGTGTGTGTGTGTGTGTGTGTGTTATGGTGTGTGCCTGTCTGTCTTTGTATCTATGTATCTGTGTACCTATGTAATGGAGGAGGAGGAGGACGAGGTTAGTGTATCTATCTGTTAATAACAAAGAAAGAGACTAGCGTGTCTGCCTATTTATATGTGTGTCTCTCTGTGTATTGGAGGAAGCCTCCCGGGACTCCATTGACCTGGAGAGATGTCAGATGCCACCCTGAGGCAGAAGAAGGCGCCCAGAGAGCTGGCTGAGGGGGACTCGGGAGGAAATCCACAGGCTTGCCTGGGCAGCTCGCGTCCTTCGCTGCTGCCCTCTCTGCAGCCGCCCCGCCCCCTACCCCAATCCCGGCCCCTGGGCGTACAGCCCCAGCATACGCAGAAATAAATTCAAAATGGCTTAGACACTTAAACGTAAGACAAGACACCACACACCTCTCGGTAGGAAACGTAGGCCAAACAGTATCCCACGTACACCTCACCCATTTTCTCCTAGGGTAGTCTCCCCAAGCAACAGAAAACTCAGCAAAAATACAAACACCAACGGGAGCAAACTGAATTCATCAGCTTTGGCACACCAAAGGAAACCAGAAGCAGAACTAAACCACGACCTACGAAATAGGAGACAATCTTTGCCAAACATGAGACTGACCAGGGGTTCATTTCCACCATATCCAAACAGCTCATCCGACTCAACGGACAGAAGACGACCCAATCCAAAAATGGGCAGAAGACGACCTCAGGAAGCAATTCTCCAGCGAAGACCCACCAGCGACCAATGAGAGGCACATGACAAAACAGGCTCAAGGTTGCTCATTATCCGAGGAATACAAGGCAAAAGTACAATGAGGTGGCATCTCACCCCAGGTAGAGTGGCCATCATTCCAAAGCCCACACAGGATCAAGGCTACAGAGGCTGTGGAGAAAAGGGATCCCTCCTACACTGTCGGTGGGAATATCGTTTGGTGCAGCCACTGTGCAAAACAGGAGGGAGAGTCCTCAAAAGACGGAAAATACACTGGTCAGAAGCTTTGGATCTCGGGGGCAGGCTAACAAGCTCCCAAAGGCCCGGCCTCGCCCCTGCTTCTGCCCCAGCTCGCCTGTGCCCCACAGGGTCCGGGGCGGCCTCCACTCCCAGGGCAGGGCCACCCGCGCGGGAAGGCCTCGCAAGGCCTGAGGGCCAGTCTCGGCTGGCCCGGGGCCGTCCAGCGCCCTCCCATCTCCCGGGGCTGCTCCCACTTTGCCAAAGTCGCCTGTGAGCGGCGGCCAAGAAAGCCGCGCGGTTCAGCCAGTACTAAGGAGGGGGAGGAAGGCACCCCAACCAGGCCGGGGGGCCCCGGGACCCGCCTCACGGTCCCAACCTGGACGCGCGGCCTGGACCCCACCGACGCACCCCTCCCCCCACCCCCGGGCGCCTCCCCAACTGCACAGCCCAGGCCTCACCCGCCGACTCCCCGACCTGCGCGCCCCCACCAGCGCCCCCTTACCTGGCTCGCGACGGCAGCAGAGGCGACAGCAAGCGGCGGGAGGCCGAGACCCCAGGCAGCCTTCCTCCTCCGGGAGCTGGTCCAGGAGCACCCAGCTCCCGCCCAGCTTCCTCACGTTCTGCGTGCGCCCCAGCGCCCCGGCGTCCCGGCGCCCGTGCGCGCGCGCGCACGCGCAGCTTTCAGCGCCCCTCCCCCTCCCACCCGCCTGACAGCAGCATGGAGGCTTGGCTGTGACTCCAGCAGTATGGATGCTGCGAGTGGCAACCAGGGAGCAATGAGTGGCCTGTCTTGTGGTAACAGCCACAGCTGAGAACTAGCTAACTTTTTTTTATGCAAGAATGTGGATCCGTATTTGCTAGATCTGCAGATATTCCAAGAGATGTCAGGACTCTACATTTTATGTAATATGTCCCATTTGTTTTCAAAGCACTGTGCAGGCCAAACAAAGCAGTTTAAAAGCCGAATTCAGCCTGAAGACTTTCCATCTTCCACTCTGACACTGTTGGGTCCCTGTATTTTAAACAGAGTGACCTGAAGACCAGAATGGAGAAGAGACTCTTCAAAGGCCACAGGGTTAGTCAACAGTGAAGACAGGAGTAGTGAACAGTGTAATCTGTACCTCAAACTACAAGGGTACTGGTGAGGTATTCCTCATGTGCTATCTTTTCTCTCTCACACATCTTGCTACATCTGGCATTTGGGAAAAGTCTCAACTACAATGACGCAAGCATAGAACTTCTCATATATGGTTGGCTCCTACCGTTTTCCGGATATCAAGTGGTAAGTTCAAGGGGAAAAAGAAACTAATAAAAAAAAAAAACCCAGCATGATGGTTTGGGTAAGAAATGCAGCCCAGATGGACAGAAAGCACTTGGAGGAAAGAAGGATGTATTTAAGCTAAAGTATTCTTATTTTTTGTGTTTCTACAAGTAGTTTACATCTGGAAAGAGTTATCCAGTTAATGTAATGAGATTTGGGGCCATAATCATCTTTAACTAGGAGAAAGGAATTATGGAGGAGCTTAATTACAAACCTAAAATTCCTACTGGGATTCAGTTAAGTTTTTGTTATAGCCCCATTTTGAGATCTAACTAGCCAGTGACCTGGAAAAGTCACTTTACCTCTACAGCTCCCCTGGGGTAATTAATCTTCCTCACCCTCAATCCTAAAGTTGATTTTTTTTCCTTCTTTTTTTTTTAATGATTAAAACAAATAGGTAGCAGTCTGGCACCTACGACAGACCAGAAAAGCTCAATTCCACATTGGAGGGGTCTATGAAGGAGGTTACATTGGGTCTCTGGCCTTGATCTCGGGTACTGGAATCTCTCCTCACTGGCTCCAGGGCTGAAGTGGAGCCTGCAGTTACCGCTAGAGGGATGTTGTGAAGTGAAGGGGACAGGGTGACAAGGGAGGACAATGTCTAAAAACTTACCCCCAAATTCAAATACATTACTTAAAAAGTGGGCATCCTCTACATTTCCGGGTCCTAGCTCTCTGAATCTAGTTGATGGCTTCATTTACAAAAAGCCATTTCTCAGGAGCTACAAAGTGAAGTATGTTCCTCCAAAATTCATATACTGAAGCCCCAATGTGACTGTACTTGGAGACAGGGCTTCTAGAAGGTAAAGAAAGTTAAATTAGGTCCGGAGGATGGGGCTCTAATCCAATTAAAAAATGTGTAGCTTTCCAAGAAGAGAAAGAAAGAAATCTCTCTATATATCAACATGCATCCAAAGAAAAAAGGCCATGTAAGGACATAGGGAGACAGCAGCCAGCTCCTTGATCTTGGACTTACCGACCTTCCAGAAGTGTGAAAAATAAACGTCTATTGCTTAAACCATCCAGCCGGTGCTATTTTGTTATGGCAGCTGAGCTGACAAAGACATCAGGTCTCCATCTCATACACTGGGATGGTCCTTTTACTATTCTAAACCTGTTCACGTTTATTTTATGCTCTGATACAGAGTGGGCAATAGAAAAGCTGAGAATCCTTGACTCCCAGCTATGGAGACATACACAGAGATACCGAGAGACTTGCTCAAGCTGTGGAGCTGGCAGGCGGCAGAGACAGTGTAGGACCTTGGGGCCAGATCCACACCCAGCTCTTCTTCCCAGAAGCAGATGCTCCTGTGCTAGGGATCAGTCTCCTTTACTTGAGAGCATTCTCTCCTAACAAAGGGGCTTTGGTCACACTGTGCTAGCTTCACACTGGTCACCTTTCACCCTACAGCATGTTTCTAATTAGTACAAGGGGGAGGCGGGAGAAATGACACTTGGAAGCTGGGCAGAGGAAGCAGGAGTAAGAGAAGGATTAATCGCCTCCCAGCTGTCAGGATGGTAATTAAATTCAGGTTGTTGACTCCAGCCTTACTTTGATTATGTGAAATGAATCTCCAAATGCATTCACGTTTCCATTGTGTTTTGCTTCTGTGCAGAAGGCAGGGTGGCTAAACAACGTGCAAACAGAGAGAGCGGCTCATCCTCAGCCTACATCCAGCCAAAGCAACTTCCTGGCGCTGAGCAAGGTTATGGATCTTTCACTTTCAGGGCTGTTTATGAAACAAAACCACTCAACCTGGGTGTGCACACAGCCATCTTTGGAGGAAATGGCACTGAAGCATTAGGAAGTAGTTTTAGGAAAAGAGACCAGCATGCTATTCACAGGTTCAAGGAGTTTAAACCATTCCAAAGAGAAGCTAGAGTGTTTGATTACTGGTGTGGAACTGCAGGTCTGGAACCTCAGGTTCCTGGGTCCTAGCTGAGGTTCTGACATTCAGTCTCTCTGACTTTGAGCACACTGTAGTTTACCTCTGGACCTCAGGTTAAATCCCTACCCTACCCTATTTCTTTCTGGAAGGATGAGAAGATTAGAAGAGAATGATTCCCTGCCAGTGTTAACAGTCCTTGACTCTTGACTGTCCCACTTTCCATGAAAACCTGTTCATGTCTAAATAGTCTAGGCTCTTTCTCTAATAAGGTGGTAGCAACTGAGTAGCCAGAATTCCCCCTTGACCTCCAGACACTTAAGAAAAAATGATGCCAGTCAATGTAGGTAGAACATATTAGCTGCCCACATATTGCGAACTTTAACAATCTTAGACTCTACCTGTACCTGCTGCCTGCTGCCTGGAATTCATTTTTGTGAGAAAAGTCCCAATGTCCTCAGAGTCAAACTAACTATTCAAACTCTCAGGAGAGGAGACTCAAAGCCCACCTTCCCAAGATGCAGACAACTGACGGCAGAGTCCTCAGAACTACCTCGTAATTATCTGACATCTAGGGATGAAGGGGCCATAAACAGGAGCAAGGGGACAAGAAATGGGTGAAGGATACACTATTTTGCCCAAGGTCAGCTTTGTCTAACAAACCTTGATACCAAGATAAAATTTCATTTCTTATCTGCAAGAGAAAGAGAACTAGCTTCTCTTTGGAAGACTCACAACAGTGATGATTCCTACGCAGAATTACAAAAACATCTAAGGAGATAAGGATGCAAAATACTTTCAACTGTGTTGTTTCAATGGAAAGATAACGGTGGGCATTTGTGGACTGAATTGAAAAATGAATAACAACCTTTATAGAGAACTGAATATGGGCCAAGGACTCTGGTAAGTGCTTTCAGTCCATCAGCTCACTTAGCCCTCATCAGCACTGTGATGTAAATACCACCCCTCCTCCCCGCCCTCAGCATTTTTCAGACTGAGGTTTAGACACATTAAGCCACTTTGTCAGGCAAAGCACTGCTGATAAGCTATGAATCCAGAATTCAAGTAAGCTTTTCTGATTTCAGAAACGTCATTCTTAATTAACTGAACCCTGTAATGTGAGAGTGTTCTCTGTCACTGGACAAGTCCAAGAGGCTGGAGAATCAGGCACCATGAACACTGAGTATGGCTGAGTATGTTTCTTTAATTGGAGCCAACCTATGTAGATTTCTCAGATCATTCTTAGAAAAGGCAGATTCTACAGACATAGCCATGCTGAACTTTACTTCCAGGGCATTTGTTAATACCTGAGGAGAAGAGCAATCAAAGGCGAGCTGAATTCAACAAGAAGACTGTCTTTCTCTTTATTATTATTATTATTTACTGTTTTTAACTGAAGTATAATTGGTTTACAATGTTGTGTTAATTCCTGGTATATAGCATGGTGATTCAATTATACACACACACACATATAATTCCTATAACAAAAAGGAATATATATGTTATGTATATATGTGTGTGTATGTGTGTTTGTGTGTATAGGCTATTACAAGGTACTGAATAGAATTCCCTGTGCTGTATTATATAAAATAGGACTTTGTTGTTTACTGATTTTGTATATAGTAGTTAATATCTGCAAATCCCCAACTCCTAATTTATCTCTCTGCTTCCCCACCTCCCCTTACCCTCCCTGGTAGCCATAATGTTGCTTTCTATGCCTGTGAGTCTGTTTTGTAAAGAAGTTCATTGGTCTCATTTTTTTAAGATTCCCCATATAAGTGATATATGGTATTTTTCCTTCTCTTTCTGGCTTACTTCACTTGGTATGACAAACTCCAGGTCCATCTATGTTGCTGCAAATGGCATTATTTTATTCTTTTTTATGTCTAAATACTGCCTTTCTTCCGGCAAGAACTTATCTTCTATCTCCTTTGTTGGAAATTGCTTACACCCCTTGGGTTTTCAGAATAGGCGTTTGCTCGTCCTCATCCTATTGCTCATTGTCTAATCCTCTTTATTTGCCGTGCTTCACCAGGGCCTATGGAGCTCAATCCCCATGCCCTCTCATTAACCCAATTTTCTCTCTCAAGATCTGCAACTAAACCATGACTAATATCACTTCCTTGGCTCTGTGTTATGGGCCCTGCATCCCTGCCACTGGTTAATGGGAACAAAAAGGTAATTAATCCACCCAGGTACCATTAGTTCTGTGAAAAAGGCTTTTGTTCATATTTTTAGAAGCTGTAAGATTAACCTGCATGGAATAGGAAACTTGTCTTTGAATAGAATGGTAACAGCCCCATCCCTCAGCTTCTGCTCATGGCCTGATTTTAATAAGTAGTCATTTACCCAATACCTACTACATGTGCAGGCCTGTGCTTAAAACAATAAACTTTAAAAATTACACAGAAGACTCATTTTTTCCTGATGTAGATGGGAAATAAACTATTATTCATAAGCGAATTTCACATAATTAAAATTTATCCCTTTGAGTCCCAAAATTAAAAAAAAATACACCTTTCTTGCCTATAAAATTTCTATGATGAACTAAACATTTCTTTATCTACTGGAACAGAGTATACATGTAATTAAATAACCCCGCCCTCTTGATAACTTAGCATCAGGCACATCAATTACTATGCAATCCCATGACACATGAATGTTCTGGGGGATCCAACAGACTTTTTGCCTTCATATTAAATGTCTCACAAAGTGCTGTGCTTTTAGAAATCTTAAGTCTTTTTTCTGTTTACATGTCCTCTCCACTATCACCACCTACTTACACATACACACTCACACCAACACACATTAATTGGCCAAAATTTCTGTAACTGTTAGTCTCTACCTCTAGCCACACATTCTCAATTGCACTCCTTATCTTTTAAGTTCTGAGAAAAAAGTATGGATGTTGATCTGCAACTGTGGTTGCCTACAATTCCTCCCATCAACAGGCAGATCTATCTGAATCTGGGTCAGCCCTATGACTTGCTTTGATGAACAGAATTCTCCCATGATTTACCAGTTCGGACCCCAGGCTTGACAGTGTTACTTTCACTCTCAGAAGCCAGCCTCCAGGCTGTAAAAAGACTCAGAAGGAATGAGAGGCCAAGAGGAGAGAGAGACCCTGGAAGATGGGAGGTCCTCCTGGACACAGCCACATTCTAGATTCCAGTTGAATGTGCCCACTTATGTGACCTCTGTGGATAAGAAGCTGAGCCCAGTAAATCTGATTCATGAAAAATAATTATTGTTGAGTTAAGCTAAGTTTCGGGCAATAAAAAAATATTTTGAAATCATATATGAGAATGAAAAAGCTTTGAGTACATATTTGGGTCTCCTATAAATGTATCATGTTTAGTAATAGACTCAGATATCCATTTAGAATGGTAGAAAACTAATTTCTCATCTTTCTAGTTATGACTATACTCTATCAAGGTGATGTGAGATGAATGAGAAGCTATCAAGACGTAAAAGCAAGTATTTTCTTAAAAGGTGTCTAAGGAAAAGATGCAAAAGTGTGGCCAAACATGGTATGAGGCAAGATGGGAAGATAAGAATGGTTAATGAAATGCTAAAGTTCATGTTACAAACCAATAAAAAGGGTTAGAAGGGATGGGTAGGAAGATGGTGAGTAACAAAGGAGCTGAGGAGGATTTACAAAGTAGCTGAAAATGTTCTCTGTGACATGAATTTTTGAAACAATAGAATGTCAATTCTAACCATGAAGTAAATAACACAAGAATAGCCATTACACCCTCAGCTGGGACTAACTGGAAGTTTACAATTTGACCTAAAGTGTTTTATAAACTCTCAAAAAGCTGATAAGTAAGTTGGTGAAACTATGAAGTAGGCAATTTTCCATTAACATATTCAACCAACATTTATTGAGCACCTGTTCTAGATGACAGAGATATATCAGTGAAAGACACAACCACACCACCTCGTGTTCTTGAAAAGTGCATTCCATCTGGGGAAGAGAGATAATAAGCCTAGTAAGCAGGTGAATTATAGATAAGAGCTATGGAATAAAACAAACAGAACAGTGATAGATCAGAAGAGCTGTGGGGAGGTGCTCATTTTTAATAGGGTGATCAAGGCAGGCCTCCTTGAGAAAGGGGCATGTGAGCACAGACTTGAAGGAGAGGAAGGGGTGAACCATGTGGAAACTGGGCAGGAGAGTGCAGTGTGTCTAGCCAAGAAAACAGCCCTTGGAAAAAATCATGAAGTGGAAGCAGGTATGGCATGTGTGAGGAACAGAAGAGGACAGTGTGGCCTGAGTGAGATGGAGAGGAGGGCAACAGCAGGAAAAGAAAACCAGCACGGGAACAGAGGATAGATCCTGGAGGCCTCGAGACCATGTTAAGCACTTTGGTTTTTACTCAGTGAGGCAAGCAGCCTTTGGAGGCTTAAACAGAGGAGTGACATGACTACCTTTTTAAAACATCATTTCAGCTACTATTGTGAGAAACAACCATAGGAGGACAAGGATTAAAGTAGTGCACTTGTTTAAGAGGTTATTTATTTGATCTAGTAGAGAATTAGTAGTGACTTTGGTTAGGGTGTGTATACACACACACATGACTGGAGTTTCAAAAGACTTTGGGGGAAGAACTGGTCATGGGATCATAAACATGAAGTTTCTAACCCTGAGGCTCCAGAACCTTGGACAGATACCTGCAAGGTAAGATTCAAGGGGACTTAATAATCACGTTCACCCCAACAGCCTAGTCGTTCTTAGGATGCTTCCTAAAACTTTACCACCAGACATAATTTTTTTAAGAATTCCAACTTAGATGTGAACTATCCCAAGAACCTGAACTCTACAAATGATTGTCACTTACTTATATCTTGAATGAAGAAGCTGAGAAAACAAAGGGTTGTGGATAAAGGAAACTGGACTTGTGCTCTACAATGTCCTAAGAGAAACACTTCCTTTTATGTGGAAATTAAAGAAAAATGGGTTACAAGAAAAAAATGTGATTGATAGTTACAACTGCCTTTGGTAGATGTTGGGTTTGGTATGGAGACGACTCTCCATTTCGGTCAACAATGATGCAAACGGGAGATGAAAGGCAGGACCTGTGAGAGGCAGCACACCCCGTTCTGCAGTGTGTTCCTTCCCCGTGGCTTCCCAGCCATCAGTAAAGGCACTAACATCACAAAACTCTTACAGGGAAGGATGAGTGTTTGTGTGGTATGTGCCTGTGTGTACATAAAGGGATTGAGGTCTGTGTGCCGAGTCTGATGTGACCGAAAGCAGATGAGTAGGAATTAAATAGTGTAGGGTGCTATGGAGGCAAATAGCAGAGGCAGCTCAGCCAGACAGAGATGAGGAAGAGACTGCTAGAATGAGAGGCCTCTCACCTGAGGCCCACGAACGCGCAGACGTCTAACAGGAGGGAGTGGTGGTGGGAAGGAGGGGAACACTCCAAGTGCGGGGGATGCCATATGCTGAGGCCTTGAGGTGAAAAAGTGGAGAGCTGGCTATTTCAAAGAAATAAAAAAGATCACTATATCATGATGGGAAATGGGCCTCAGGATTGAGCAAGAAGAGTTGTGGAGGGAACCTTGCCCAAGGGTTAAAACGGAGGCAGAGGCAACAGGAGCCACTGAAAAGTGTTCTGTAGGGGACTGCCAAAACTAGACTTATATTTGACATGACTTTCTCTGTCGCTGTGAGCAGAGAACCCACTTTAGACAGTGGCCATTGGCACAAGAGAGAGATGACGGTGGCCTAGAAAGTGAAGATCCAAAAAAGTAAAGATATTTAGAAGTACTTAAGAAATGCAGTAAGTAGAAAGCACTCACTGCCTACATATGGCAGAGAAGTGGGAGAGGGAAGCAGAGAGGATGGCCAAGTTTTTCTGTAATACATGCACACCCTTTGTCAAATTCTACGCGATTCATATTTTAAAAATGACATTTCAGATTTTAAACATTAAGAAGTGTCCAGTGCGAAGAGCACAACACAGTCCGTCAGGACACCTGGATTCTACTCTAATTTCTGCCTTGGCCATGTAACCTTTTCCTGCTAAAGCAGTCAAGAGACCTTGTTCCCCATGAGGTAGGAAATACACTGGTCTCTGAAAAAAGGAGGCTTCCACTTGGTGATGGGAGCCAGGCTGGTGCTGCAGACAGAGGAGCTATCTCTCCCCCTGACGTTCTGGCAGGAGGCCACGTAATACACTGATTCCATTTGGCAGCAGCAAAGTAGTTAATGAAAACTCCTCTTTCAAGATGTGACATGCTCCGCGTGAGCTGTCAGAGGGAAAGTTTACATAATGAAGAGTACTGGCATGGATCAAAGCCATCTGGACTAGCCCAGTACCCCTTGGGGCATCTTGTGACTGGGGAGTCCTTCTGAGAGGGAAGCAGACATGAATTCTGGTTCTGTTAACAGCTAGCCAAGGGATGAGCTCATGGCACTAAAAAGCTTGAGATCAGGGGTTTGATTTTCAGGGGATCAGGAAATGTAATGTTGCATACTGTGTGTACTTTCTGGGTACAGGACCACCCAGAATGCATTATTTCAATGAACAGTCCCTTATTTCAAGTTGTCCTCTCCTCCCCTCATTCCACAGTTCAGGTGACACAGGCACATGGGTGGTACTCTGTTGCTCAAGCCCCCATAAGCGGGGTGGGGGGAGGCATGTGAAACGCGTAAGTCCAAACAGAGAAAATCTCTTTTCTGGAAATTCTGTGGCCAAGGTACTCTTCCCGCCAAGCACCTTCCCTACCTACCCCCACACACACTTCACTCCAGATTTCCATCTGGAAAGATGTAATTTTAGGAGCCTACTTGCACCCCTTTGACTATTCCGACAGGCAACCTTAATGTAGCCAGTGGCAGGATTGAGACTAGAATCCAGATTACCTGGCTGCCGCTCTTGTGCCCTTTCCACTGCATGCCACCTGATCTTTAAAATCCAAAATGCTCTTTTTAAATTATGAATTGAGTAAGTGAGGAGAGGGCTTATCCAACGGTGGAACCAATCCAGAGGACAAGGAGAGGAGTGACAGATCACCACTTCATTATCTGAGCCCTGAAGCCACCCTTGTCTCTGGACTTCTTGGATATAGAAGCCAGTAAACTCCATTGATATTCAGACCATGATGAGGTAGTTTGCTTGCTCATAATACAGAGTCCTAACTGATACACAGACTCTTCTTTCTCTAAATCCAAAGGCTTTTCTCAAATCTAGGGCATGATTTTACTAGCACAGGACACTGAGTGTTAAAGCAGAAGTAGAGAAGAATCTGTACTCTTCCTCTCCATCAACAAGAGGGACCGATGGAACAACGCACTGGATCCTGACTTAAGTACCACCCGCCTTCGTTCAAGCTCCCAGGGCACAACAGCAGGGACCTCAGGGTTCCTGTAAGTAAGGGACAGATAATGTCCCATGTCATACCTTCTCATGAGGCTACTGAGAGTATGAAATGACACCATGCTTGTGAAAGAATTCTGGCAAGCCTAAAGCCTGAGAGAACTATCTGGTATGATGATTAGCTCAAAAGATGTGCTCTTACTTATATGTTTTATTTAGTATCACAGTAAGTTATGAAAGACAACTTGCCAATATACAGTACCTATATACGTTCGATTCTGGACTACGCAAGTTGAAAAGGTTACATGGTCATTCAAGTCAGTGTTGGGCATGACATTAATAATTAGCACATCTGTAAGGCATATTGCTATTCTAATAGTTCTATTTTTATGAAATAAAAAGTATAATGACATTTTACATTTTTTATTTATCAGTGAAAGGTGATTTCCTGGGCTCTAGAAACTGAACTAATGTACCATGATTCTACAGAGAAAAAATATGTATATAAACATTGTCCCCAGAGGAATTTCCATTCTAAAATGCAAATTCTTGACAATTTTTAAAATTAATGAAGCTGACAAAAGTGACAGCTGAAAAACACAGCTATTTTCCAGCACCTCCTACCGTGGGCACTTCATCTGCATAATGACTGCATCTTCCTGCATAAACCACTGATCTCTACAGTCTATCTATACATTCAGAGAAGAAAAGCCAAGCCAAAGATTGACAGCTTTGAAAATACTCAAGTTATTTTAAGTCGGTTTCCTATCCTCTTTCTTTACCTCCTGTATGCCTCCTCTCAAAACTTTTCAGGAAGTAAGTGTCCCCAGACTTCATAAGGTGAGCTTCCTTCTAGCAATATTTGGGGGAAAAAAAAGAACAGTTTTCATCCTATTACTCATTCAGACTGATTACTTTTATTAAGCATTTCTTAACTAGTATGTAGTTTATTAAATGTCTTCCAAGTATGAGCCTTGTCTAACTTAATTTTTTTATTTCATGGGAGGCAATGGTATTTTCCTAGTCAGTCACACGCTAGAGTAGACAGATGCTCAAATGTGATGAGCGGATACTGTGAGGTGCTCCAGCAATTTGGTTCTATCAAAGACAATTCATTAGAAAGTGACCATTGGGCTGGAAAATAAGGACGCAGACAAGCCTCAGGAGAGAGTATGGTCCTCTTTATGGAAGAGACATACACACTGCCTGACTTCTACATGACATGGCTCTGGCCTCCCCTCCGGCTTCTCCTGAGCACACTACTTCTCACTCAGCAAGCTCCAGCCACTCTTCTTCAGTCCTTCCAACGTGCCAAACAACTCCTCTCTCTGTGGACTTTTTCTCCCCTCCGTTCCCCAAGAATCTTTCTATAACTGGCTCTTTCCCATCTTTCAGGTCACAACTCAACTGGTGGTGACAAGATTTACGAGACCCCCTTTTAAACACATCCTCTCCCATGTTTTTCTTTAACCTCCAATCTCATGTATTTCTTTCAGAACACCTAAAATACTACGTAACTATCGATTTAAAATTTTCAGTGGTTTATTGTTTATCACTCCTCCTAGAATGATGCTGTGCAATTCAGTAGCCACATTTGTTCAAATGAATTAAAACCACCTAAAATTAAAAAGTCAGTTTCTTGGTCATGTTAGTCATGCTCCAATGCTCAGCAGCCAGAAGTAGCTGGTGGGTACCATGCTGAGCAGCAGATATAGGACAATGAAAAATCCTATTACATGACGCTGTTCCAGAATATAAGCTCTTTCAGGGCAGGTTCACCACCTGTGTTGTTTGCTGTTGTAGTCTTGTGTCTACTGCAATGCCTGGAACATAGTAGGCGCTCAAATATGCGTTGCATCAATGTATAAATGAGTGAATTAAAAAATAAAAGGATCACTCGCTGACTACTAGTAAGGGAAATCTTTAAAACTAAGAACTAGAAGAGATAGTTGGGTAGATTATTTGGAAAGAATTAAAGCCCAGCCTGAGACAGAGGTTGCCACGAAACACGTGTCGTATGTAACCGCTGGTTGCCGGCTCACCCCCTCCCCTTGCTAGAATACAAGCTCCCTCAGGGCTGGGGCTAGCTCCTGATCACTGCTGTATTCTCAGCACCCAGAGCAGAGCCCATCTACGGTGAGAAAATCCAGACCAGCTTGTCCTTTTCCATGTACTCTTTTTCACCTAGGGAAATGAAACGACGAGTTTTTAGAGAAGATTACATCTATTCATGAACTACCCACCCCACTGTTCCTCACAGTGCTTGCCCGATTTTGTCATTTCTCTTTTTTTTAATCCATAGGTCTCTCCATGCTCTGGGTAGCTATCTGACACCTCCCTGGAAGCAGGTGCAGGATTCCCTTCCCACCCCCCGCTGTCTTCCTCCACTCCTCAGTGTGACCTGCGTCTTCAGGCAGTGACTTGGGCTCAGCATCTCGTTTTTCCATCTGCATCCCTACTGAAGTGTCTACTTTTAATTCTGAAAAACAGCTGTCACCCTCCAGCTAAGTATCTAATGGCTGCAAAGAGGTCCAAGGGTTCCTTCTCCAAGGTGATGAGTCCTGAGAGGGATTTCCTGGAGTTGAATTAATTCTGAATCTTATCTCTCAAGGACTCAGCTTAAAATTCTTCTCCTTCATGAAAATTAAATGTGAATATGCTTTTGACTTTAGCCTAAGCACATCTGAAGTAAGTCATTTACTTGTAGCCAAAAACTGCCCAAGCACAGCACTCCTCAGCCGCTCTACAACAAAGTCGTTTCTTAATTTTCTCACCTCTCGTAGCAATTTATCCATTCCTCACCGATGACACATGTTACTATCTATCCTGTATTGTAATGATTTATGTCCAGGTCTTATCGCTGTGAGACAGAAATTCATCTCTATCAATCATCCCGTCTTACACACAATAGGTATTCAGTAAGTGGTTTTCACATGAATGAGATGGAGTGTTGTGCTGGGCCCATGGTCTGGATTTCAAATTCTTACCTAATAATTTTTGTATGAAACTTTTGCAAGATACAGAGAAGAGAAAAACTCTTTCAGCCCTATGAATAGAAAATAACAAGAAATGAACTTTATATGGAATACACAAGTCTTAATATAGGATGATATCAAAATGATCAAAAACTGCACTCTAGTCTAACTTTTCACTCATACTGACTCATTTCATTCATTGTAAAGACCATAGCGAGGTAGGTAAGAGAGGCCATGTTCTAGAAAGTAGCACATTTTTTATGTTTTGATTAGATAATAGGTTAGAACGAAGATATTGTTAAGAATGTGACGAAGAGGCCATTCACAAAAACAAGCATGATACTCAAGAAAACAAGAGCACGGCGAGGCAGTCAGAAAAGCCAAAGGCAGACAGATGTTTTTAAACTAATGACTCCCTCCCCAAATGATGGCACAGACTTCGTCCTTGCCCCAGTGTTCCTTCTCCTCAGCGTTACGACCCACCTGTCTAACTCTGGTAACAGTACCTAAAATTCCAGCATGTGAGACACATACCTTTGAGTTAGAATTTATTTCTAAGAGACTCTCGTAAGTTGTAAAAAGGGTTTACACAGCAAGGTTAGGACATGAACATAATCTCGTTTAAAAAAAGAAGCTGCTCACTAAGAAGCATCGTTACAGACCTAGCTCTGTCACATTTGTTAGGGCTAGGTCCTCAGTTGCCTTCTATGCAAACTGACCAATACATGCACACACAGGCACAAAGACGTGTGGGCAGGCACACACATATTTTGTACAGAAGCATTTAATATAAAATGTGTGACAGGTACTGGAAAAGGCTCCAAAAGACTGTCCTTCTCATAGAAAATTAAAATGATCAGGCAAAACATAAGACCAACTGATTTATATTTTCTATTTTACATATGGGGAAATTATGACCCAAAATACTGATGTCATTTCCTAGAAAATGGTCGTTCTTTCCCTTTTTTTATGTAATTTTCTTAGGAGGAACACATCACTTTCACAATTCTAGATTTCGAGGTTTAAGAGAAATCACACCTGTCACAACTCTAAGAATGAGCCTGTAATTCAAGAACAAGGGGAATATGCACAGTATTTAACACCCGGAACAGCACAGAATAGCTGTCAGCCACAGACAACGGGAACAATTGCCCAGGCAAGTCCTGGTCAGTATCTTCACTGCCCAGAAGTAAGCAAATGAGCCTGTTCCAGTCCCACTGGCTATAGTGACTGGTGCCTGGTTCAGGATCGATCACAAGAGACAAGTCAAGCCAAAGACTGGAGCTAAGGCCTTGCGTGACTTACTGTGGAATGAAATTTTCTCCATCTTTGGAGGTTTGTTGAATGATCAGAGTGAACTAATTACAAAGTGACTGAGGGTCACCACACAGACTGAGAAGAGCACCAACACAGGGGAAGGAAGAGCTAAAGAGATGGAGAAATACAGGTGCTTATGATATTGAATCCCTGATCGAGTCATACTTGAAGCCAGTAAGAATCATCCTTGCACATTTTAAGCATGTGAGCCACAAACTACGCCACACTTCCCCCCCCCCTTTTTTTTTTGCTAAGACCAGTTTCACTTGGCCTTTTGCCACTTGCAACCAAGACCTGAGTAATAACAAAGATTACCTCGGAAAAGCCAGCAGGACCAAGATTCAAACCTAACACTGTCCCTTAACTTAAAATTTAATTTGTCTTTCCATTACATCAAAGGTTCCCATTTGAGGGGGGAAAGAATTTTAGGTATCACTTGGAGGAACTTTTCAAAAATATACATCTGCCCTCAACACTTCCCTGTCCCCAAGGAAACCAGAAGAAAGAAAGACTGGGGGTGGGAGGTACGAAGGGAAATGGAGGTGAAAATAAAAGCAAATATATTTTGAGAAAGGTCCTCCAGTGACTGACACATGCTTAGTTCTAAAACAACTCAGCAGTCTTACGTTGCTTTGTTACACCGAGTGCCAAGGGCTCAATTATGGTGCAGAAGTGAAACTCTGATTTAAAGCATTGCCTTAAGCCTTGTGCATCAAATAAGTGGTTTCTGAGCTAGAAACAATGAAAAACGTACTGGAAAACTTTCTTTCCTAAAGAAAATGATTGACTTCTCTGGGTCCCTGAAATAAAATGAGTTTTCAGAATTGCAGGAAAAAAAGTGCATAACAATCATGCTTTGGAATTCACCAATGACTACTGGAGGCCACTGTGTCTTCTCACAAGCAGAAATGACAATATCCTCAAAGATGCAGAACCAAGTACCAGGTCTGTCAGCTCCTGTACAAATGTCATGTTGTTTGGAATATTTACATAAGTTTGCATGAATTGTAATAATGCAGACTATCTTTTTAATAGCTTTCAGGCATAATAGAGGAAGTGATGAATCTTTTTGCTTATTACCTAGAAAATAAAATGGGGTTTCAAATAAGTCCTTGGACTGAAAGGCTACAGAAGACCGTTAGGCACCCTTATGCCTAAAGCAGGAATAACAAATAAGCCAATTCTGAATAATTAGCAGTGCCCACTGGGGACCCCAAATTGAGAAGAACTGTGAAGCCCCATCTGGATCCACTGGGAAAGGATGTCATGATTGATGACTGATGTCCACCATGGTCATAGAAAGGAAAAATGGTAGCTTGAGTACAATTTACTGATCTTCTCTGACTTCAACCATCCACATTTTTCAACTTGTACCTCCTCTCTTAAGTACCCTCTAATCAATAATCATACTGGCACTTGGCCATTATTTTTGAGCTAAATAACAACTAATTGGCTTATTTTGAGAAATAACCCTTAAGCTGAGTTGGCTGTGTCTGTCAGCTACACCTCTACTGTCCTTTCCAGGCAAACTTCTTTGACTATTTCCTTCCATTTAGTACAAGTGACCAGGATGGATGTTAAGTGGTACCTTTCACTCTTAGGGAGAGACACTTTCATTCTGGGACAAGCTAAGTTACATCAGTTAAAAGTTTTGGTACTCATTCTGCTTCTTCCAAGTATCAGTTGTGCAGTCCTGTGTCGATCAGTTGACCTTTCTGAGCTTCAGGTTCTTTATCTACACCATGGAGGGACCTGTTAGCGGTGCAGAAGCCCCCCTGGAGTAATGTATGTGGAAGTGTCAAGAAATTGAAAAAGGGTATATAATGTATATATGAGGGCTATGAATAGGAGCTATTACTAAGTGAAAAAGTTCTGCAGAGTTCACTATGTAACATCGAGAGATCACTTGCAATTACAGGTCTCTAACATCAACTTCAGTTATGGTTAAATGAACTCAATTCTACCACACAGGGTGGTAACTCCAGTGAGTAATGTTATACTGACTCTCCTGATGCCTTCAGCCTTGTCACTTATTGAACATTATTCCAACCTCCCTCCAGGCCAGTTGGAGATCTCTTTGTGAACTCCCGTTCAGTTTGTCTTGACTCTCTGCTAGGTTAGAACCTATTCATGTGATCACTTCCTATCCCAATAGGCTGTATTCTCCTCACTCCTGTCTAGGTTTCCACTGTTGCCTCTATCCTTGGCATATAAACAGCACAGGCTTCAAACTTCTCAAACTCTAGCTATTCCCGTCCTCCACTGAACCATCTGAGCAATTTCAGTGGGCTCTATCTTTGCATTTAAACAAATATTTTTATGGCCCTTATTTTATGATGTTCACATTGCCATTCCTGAACATTCACTCTCTAACTTTGTATTCTGCTTTTTTCTCACTCATATCTTTTTCTCAGTTCTCAAAAACTACAATCACAATAGGTACTTCAGAAGCATTATCTCATTTAATCCTCTTAACAAATCTATGAGGTACAGGTACTCATTTTCTCATTGTAGATGCTACTAAAATGGTCCGAGATCAAAGAGCTAGTATGCATAATGGAGACAGAATTTAAATCCAGGCCTACCTGACTCAAAAGCCCATACTACTTTCAGAGTGCCATGTGGCTTTTCAAATCCTCATCCATCTTGCAATTATCTTCATTCTGTACTTTAAAAGATGACTGTGCCAGAAAGGGCTATAATGCAATCTGTTCCTCATCCGAGAAAGACACCACCGTTGCAAGCACAGCTCAATACTAGTCAACGCTGTTCAAGTTGACGATCAGCCTCTGTATCTATCCATAGTATCTATAGACTTTGAACAATAAGGAAGAAACTATGGGGTCAGTAACACTGGTCATAAAATTAGGACAGAGTAAGAGAATATATTAAATGTCTCTGCTTTAGAAGCTGGACCTGAAGATGCAGGGCAAATCCTTACGTTTCTCTTGAGTTATGTCTGGGGTTTAGAACAGACACTCAATTTTGTTCCAAAAGCCTGTGCTCCTGGAAGGCTACCAGGTTTTAAATGATAGAACTCAGTTTATTTTCCAACCCCATCATTGGAGAGAAAGTGAAATTGAGATGACGAAGGTCAAGTGGTTTACTTATAATTCCTGCAGCTAATGCTACTCAAAGTGTCAGGCTTGTAATAGGATATAAATTAGCATACATGGCTTCCTTCATTAAGAAAGTTTTGCTACCAAAAAAAACCAAAATCAGCTGAATCCAACAGTGATGTAACTGACTGTCATTCTCCGCGTGCTCCTTACGTGGGGCAGTCTAGCCGCGAGGAGTCTGTGAACTCGCCATCCCCGGCTCGTCTTCTGAGTAGCACTGACTGCCGCTGAGTGGTTTACAAAGTCAGGACTGGCAGTTAGTTTCCAGAGACCAATCCTGTGGTCTTTCAGTTCACTAGCATTTCTTCCGCAGCACTCCACGAAGCAGTATTCCTATAAGATGTTATCTAACAAGTGTCCCACACTTTCAGTAAGTTTGGAAAACATCCTCTAAACATTTTTTTTCATAGTACTGAATCTGGGTGGTTTTACTATCTTCAATGTGTTTCATGACACCACGAATGGAAGAGACTATATATTACTCCCCCCATTTCATTGCCCAAACACTTATTAGAATAACTGATACAAGTGACCCAAGGCGTAGAGTTTGGGAGAACCGTATCCACTACCTAACTCACATTTTAGATTAAATGCTACCCTCCCCAGGCAGGTTTCCACTCTACCTTTGCTCCTGTTTGTGAATAAATGCCTGGACAGCAAACACTTCTCTAACACAACCAGAATTCACACAGTCCCAGGGTCAAGATAAAATCGCCAGCAATAAACAAAACAAGCACCGGCAGCCCTAGGGAGCTCTTCTCTTCTTCATGTAGGCAAGGAGTGCTTCTTGTTGAGTGAATTCACCATCTACTCTAAGACAGGTACTATGGCAGAGGACAAAAAACCAAAACACCTTGTCACACGCCTTGAAAGGTTGACAATGGCGGCTACAGAATTTCTATACCCAGGGCAACAAGAGTGACAGTGGGGATGAATGGGGACTTGGGGGAAGTTAAGTGACTTACCCTGAATTTGAGTTTGCATAGCAAAATCACTGTTAGATTGTTTAATCTGTTGAAGGATAAATTTGGTGGGGTTGAGATAAACTGTGGGAAGATGATGTCTGAGCATGCCCTCAGTTCTGCCATTAGAAATAGGCTTTCCGACTGGGCAGACAGATGGCAAAACAACTTATAATACAAAGAGGAGCTCTCTACACAGGGTACAGCATGTGGTGCTCAGGGAGACCTGAAAAGGGGGTAAATCTAGGGACATTTTTATCTACATCCGTAATAGAAAAAATACTTTAAGTTGCTGTTAGACTGCCATATTGAAAAAAAGCAAAGATGGAATTCTCATGTGTTGCCCAAGTGAAGGAGACACTGTATAACAGTCTTTTTAAATAATAATAAAAATAATAATGCTCTAGATTGATGCTTCCTCTGCTTACTTTTAAAGCCTCTTATTATCAATACTGTCCTGGGAAAATTAAACCTAGGGTCTTATACTGTCACCCCTGAACCCAATGACCTTGGCCAAATCCCTTAATACCCATGTGACTCAGCTGATTCACCCATAAATAGAGTTAAACTGAAGTATTGCTGAAGTCCCACTAGGCTCAAAAATGAGATGATTTCATAACATTCCTCAGTGCCTCTTAGGTATTCAGAGCAGTGATTAGATGATCAGACTCTGGGTTTAGATCCCAGCTTTGCCATTTAGTGTTTGGTGACTTTGAACAAATTAATGGCTCTCTCTAAGTCTCATTTCCCTAAATTATAAAATAGAGATAATAATATCCACTCCGTATGTTTTGGAGAAGAGTAATTGAAGTAATGCATTTAAACTACTTAGCTTATTTGCTAGAACCTAGTTATAGCTCAATACATAGTAGACATTATTAGCGACACCTTTATAGTTATACGTTTTTTCAGAGCACATCATAATGTCTGGCATATACTGCCCAGTGAATAGCTGCTGAGTAGGGCACATCCCAGGCTTTTGTTCAATCATTAACGTTACTGTGACTTCTTAAGCCTAACACAGAAACTTTTTTTCAAGAAATATTTAACATAGTACTTACTACGTGTTGGATACTCTTATAAGCACTTGAAAAATATTAACTAATTTAATCTTTCCACAATCCTATGAATTAGGTATGGTGTCATCTACCCACTTTACAGCTGAGGAAACTGAGGGGCAGCAAGGGTAAGCAGCATGCCCTAAAGCTTGTGCCAACAGCCAGCACGCAGCAGAGCCAGGCTTTGGACCCAGGCAGCCTGGCTCTAGAATCCATGCTCTTAACCATGCTACACTGTGAGTTTTGTATCTTACCTTCTTCTGACTTATCCCTTCTAGGTGGTTCCTTGCTCTTCTCACAGTTCCCCAAGAGCCCAAGCTGATTCGCTCACTCACACTATGATGATTTCAACCCCACCCCTCTTCCCATCTCTTCCTACCCCATCAAGTGGCATCTCCCAGGTTCTACACTCTATTTACCTGAATCTAGGATGCCCTTCAACACTTGTAATTTTCCCTCCTAAAGTTGTCAGTTTCCTTTCTGCTCACTGATTTTTCCTGTCTCAGTCTATTTTATTTGCAAGCCAAGGGGACAGGGTAACATGTCCTAATTTCTTGCAGGTCTGACTCCTTTTACCCCACTAAACTGTAGTTGTCAGGAGAGCAGGACCCACAAGCACTCCTTTGCATCTGTTTCTCAAAAATGGCTGTCTTACAACAGCCACAGAAGGTGCCTTATGACATGAAACATTAGGATGCTCGCTCAATCTCATTTTCCCCCTAGGCACATTTGGGAACAACGGATACAGTAGTCTCATTTGACAATAGCTAGTCTAGAGTGACATCTGGTGGTTATTTCTCCAAAGGTTACAAATACTCACCGCTCCTTATAGGAAAGGGTTGCTCCTTTAAGGGAAAAGTGCAGTATCTAACATAGTCTATGTCACAGCTGGGCTACCCGCCCAGAGAGCAGGAAGACTCAAGTGAGACGAGGTGAACAGAAGTCAGTACGGGGCACCTCCCCTCAAGAGGAGAGAGCTTGGGTCCTGAGGCCCAAGTATAGAGACAGAACTTCAAGCCCCATATTGCAGTCCTAGCTGTTCACCCTAGAGAACAGGCAAGACTCTGTCCACTTCTGGGCCTCAGCTGTCTACAACACTGGAATTAAATTCTAAGTACGTTTCTCTTTACAAAATAGAATATCATCTGCAAATAAATACACAAAAGACTCCTAAGTTCCCAAGACCAAGTAAAGTTCATAGTTATGATCTCCCATTTAAACACCATTTCTCTTAACACTAGGTCTTAAAATGAACCCAAATGAAGGAGCTAAAAGTACTCTCATAAAGGCAGTAAGAACAGCACCACTCCCACTCAGATGAGCAGTGAGGGCTACCACACGCCGTGCTAAGCCTTTTCTCTGTGTTACCTCACACTGTTGGATGCCAAAGCTCAGAAGGCACCACCCACACACAGACACAAACTGCCTATCCTGGCACAGGAGCCACTGGAAAAGAGTAGGAGACCAGCCAGCAGCTCCCCCTTAGGACACACCCCACAGCCCAGGGCAGCACCACTGGGCTACACACCGCGCCTGCCCTCACGTGACTGTGCGTCCCCTTCTCCACAGCCCTTCTGTGGTTGTATAGGAGCCAGAAGCAAGCTTGTAGGTGGAAGATCAGGAGAAGGACAGATAAGTAGGTGGCAAAGCTGGCCCACCGCTTCCCAACTTGTCCACTGGAGGCATCCAACACCCACTCAGGCTCAACCTGGAGGAGGGGCAAAGCCTAAAACCAGAAGAAATATTGATGCTCCGATATTAGATTGAATGGCTTGGCGGGGGGAGGGGAGGGGCTGGAGAATGAGACTATTTATTATTACCGAAAGTGACAGCAAAACCTATAAAACACGCGCAAGATACTGTCAGGGGCATCGAACAGGTGTGACATGATACTGAGGGAGGGATGGTGACGGTGCAAAGTAAAGCTGTTTTCTGTTTGAGGCTTACCTAATCCAGTCCATTCAATAAACCATACTTACTCTTTTGGACTCAAGAGAACTGTGCATTTTGAAAGACAGCTAGGCAAAAGAAATGACCCGGCACACAACCTCTGAAAGAAAGGAAGAGACATGAACTACAAGAGACAGAGACGAAACAGTACACTCCAACTGCTGGTCTCTGTCAAGGAAACTAAACAAAACACACATGCTCTGAAACAGGAAATAAATCTCTTAAGGCACAGTGAAAACTAGCAGAGCAAAGGAATACAGGCATTACACGAACTCCGAAAAAGGACGAGGAGTTACCCAATGCAGAATTGGGCATTCACGGAAACCCAGTCTTTGCTCAAATGTCACCATCTCAGCAGAACTTCCCTGACAATCATATTTAAAATTGCCACCTCTTATTCCAGCTCTCTCGTGTCCGTTCCCTTGCTCGTTTTTATAGCACTTGTAACTTTCACATATTCCACATACTTTATTTCCCATGCTTTTCTCTCTGCCTCCTCCCATCACTGCCCCATTAGAACGTAAGTTCCATGAGGGCAGCATTTTCGTTTGCTCCCTCTCTGATCCAGCACTCATAATACAGTAGCAGATGGAAATGAAGACCAACCAAAGGAGAAGATGCAAAAGGTATTTATTCAGAGCTTCCTGGAACAAGTGTCTTAGCCACCATCACCGCATTTTCATGGAGACTTACAAGCAGGCAGAGCAGTGGGAAAGCTCTATAGTGGAAAAGAGAGAAGACATCCTGAGTGCCCTGACTGAGGGCTGTCTGGTGTGGGAAACTGCTTGTGTCATAAAATTGACATTTTGATTGAGTAAAATAAATTATTATTAAGCAGACTTTAATACAGTAAATAAGACGGAATGTACTCTTTGAAGCACCAATTTTTTAACTGACTGCCTAATACGGCACAAAGAAAAACTTAAAAAAACAGCCGTAAAGCAAGACAAGTACTAACTTTATTTTCTCATCTCTGCAATAAACCAGAAATAAATAATCAAAAGCAAAAGCCAAAGAGGAGAACTGGCAGCAGCAGTAGCAGTGGCAGCTGACAAAATGTTAAGTGAGCAACACAGAGACGCACGTCTCTCTCGTAGCAGCTCTTCTATCACAAAGGAAATAAAACTTCAAGTACAGACTTTGCATCTAGCAATATGCTGCACTGGATTCTTTAACAAGACTTGTATAAATTACCAACATATTTTCTTGAATGCTTGTCAACAAACTAAAAAATAAGGGCACTTAAACAGCAACAGTGAGCGGAAATCAGGGCTCTGAGAAAACGTTTAAGATCCAGGGCTGCGCTCCAGGCAAGGCTGACCAAGGGCACTGGGAAACTCTAGACCCTCGTGAAGTTCTGGAGCTGAACTTGGACTCCCACATGAAGCCAGGAGCCTCAAAGCTAGACTACACACTGCAAGTGTCTGTCTCGGAAAGGGAACTTTCTAGGAATCCTGGATGCAAGTATCTCCACACCCAGCATCCTCCGAGAACTGTCACTCTTAGCCTGCTCTCACCTGGCTCTAGAGTCAAAATGGTTAACATCTGTCTGGTCAGTGAAAGCTCAACACAAGAAAATAAAGGAATCCCTGCTTGTCAGCACATCCTGGGGTCCAGCAAAAGCAAACACCCATAGAGCACGAAGCAAAACCTCCTGAGCTTGGTCCTGTGGTGTTCCATGATCAAGTTCAACCCTACATGTGCTCATTGAAAAGCAAAATGAAACAACAGAAAAATAAAGAAACTACGGATGAGAATCAGCATATTTGGATCCAGAGTACTTCAAATACTGGAATCACCGACAGAGAGAAAAGATAAACCTCAATATATGATTTTTTTCAAAGTTAGGAGATGAAATAAAATGAACAAGAAAATGCAAATTTAAGAGACAGTTTCTCCGAATAGAGCGAGAAGGAGATGCCATGGGAGCCCACACGGGCATCACGACACGGTGGATTTTGTTCCCTTTCATAGGCTGTGAGGTATGGTCACAGGTGTTTGGTTGTTACTAGGATTAAGTAACCTTTGTTTCAAATATTGCATGAAATACAACTTCAGTACTTTAAACAACATGTAAGTCCCTTTGTGCACACAGATATTTCATTCTATTTCCTCCTAAAGCCTCACTAAAATACTTGAAATATTTCTCGAGGTGTGAATCAAGCCACAAGAACAAAGCGGACAGGAGGAGAGATAATGAATACACAACGGAGGGCTCGGGAGGGTGCTTCCTGGAGTCCTCCGGGCTCCCCCGCGGGCCCCTCCATCACAGCTCCTCTTCTGTCACAGCAATGCTTCTCCACCTGGCTGCTCCCAGCCCTACTTTCATCCTCTACTTCCAGAAATACACCCCACAGCCTCTCAATGCTGGGCTTCCTTGTCCTGCCAGGCTATCTTCTTGTCAGCATCTTAAAAAAAATCACTCTGTGCCTCCACATGTATTTAGACCCAAGAATTTGTGCCTCTGTGACCTTCCTCAGAGGGGACTTCAATTGGACCTAGACCACCTTCTCTTTCTCAGGCACCACTCAAGCCCCAGTGTCTGTTTCCTATAGCAATTAACCAATCTCCTGTCTTATTCCACAAATTCTAGCGAGGGCTTGTTCCCTCCTCCCATGTTGGCAGAGCATTAGAAGTTTATCCTCTGGAAGGGTTAACAGAAGTTTCCTAAATGCGAAGCACAGTTAAAAGCCGTGCTACCACAATGCCAACAGGAGGATTAAGTATCACACACATCAAAGTAGGAAACACCACAAGAAATGGCACACCTAGACACACTGTAGAGTACCTGCAAAATATTTAAGCAAAGAGAGGATTTAAAATCGCTCAGAGAGAAAATGCCGATTTCCTGCAAAGAACAATTTGACCGACGGTAGGCTTCTTAACAGCAAAAAATGGAAACTGAAGAGTAAATATCTAGAAACATGCACCCAATAAACGTAAGAGTAACGTTTTCAGCAAGTAATTCTGAGAGCTTGCCACCCACAGAACCTTAAGAAATTTCCAAAGAATGAATCTCACGACTGTGAAAAACTGAAAGATGACCTAAATGGAAGTTCTAAAATTTCTGAAAAGAGAGCAAAGTTGATAAGTGTGAAAAGATAAATAAATGTATGAAAGTAATACCAAGTATGGGCTTTAAAAAGTGATAATCACTATAGAAAAATTACATGTCAGTCGGGAGTGGTCAGAGATGAAACAGTCTAATAAGTTCCTTGTAACTTTAGTACAGAAGGTTAATATGCTGGTTAACCTTAGGTTTTTAATTATGTATTACTGATACATAATTATAAGTAGAAACCACAAGGATTTATCACAAAATTTGTAATTTCCTCTTTTACCCAGCTTCATGGGTGACCTTTGTGGACCCCTGAATGAATATTCTTGTAGTTGCCACGACTTTTCTCATCAATTTTAGGTAACAAAAAGTAAGGCAATCTTTAAGATATAAAACTTAATCTCAATTCTCTAACAAGCAGTTTCCAGTCAAACGTGTTGTTTACTACTTTAGTCTTTATTTACTAAAAGGGAGCTTTTTTTCCCCTTCCTCAAGCTCGATGTAAATGTAGGCAGACTCCTTCTGGATGTGAATAAGAAGGTACTAAATTCTTTTCTGTTTCTTTTTGGATGTTGTTTCTTTTCCAGATGACCAATATTACTACTGGAAGTTAAGTTCTGGTGTCTTCTGACACTTCTTGGCTCTCAGAAGACTAGCAGTCTGGCCTGTCCCTTCAGGTAGGGCATGAGGACAATCTTTCCTAAGAATCTGGAGGGGGTAGAAGATATTCACATCTGGGGGACACACCCCTAAGAAAATGGTCCCTCCAGATTACCCTCAGTACAACCTGCTGGTAACAAGCACCAATCTCACACCCAACAATATGGCTAGATTTTGAATGCCTGCTCTTAAATAAGGAAAAACACCAAGGATCACAAACATCTTAGAAAATCCTATTTAGGAAAGATCAAGCCCCAAATATAACACGCAATTGACAGAAAGTCAAGAAGCAAGGAGAAGCTTAAATAAAATCAAAATGATATCCCCAAAAACTTACAGAGCAATAACATATTTTTCATCAACAAACCATGTGTAGGATGCAAAAAGAGGCATGTTTCTGAAAGCCAAGAGAGTTCTTGCACACTAGAAAGATTATCAAAAATTTCAGTCTCACATGAAGATTGGAAAATAAAGTTTAGGGAAACTAGAAAGTAGAGCAAAGAGACAGGGAGAGAATATGAAAGAGGTATTTTAAAGAATAAAGAACCAGTCCAGGCACTCCAACATTCAAATATTAGGAAATCTAGGAAGAAAAAACAAATTGAATTTAGAGAAGTACACCAATAAAATTATTCAGAAAAGTGTTAGACTTAAAGGGCATGTAGTGACAAGTCAAAACTACCCACCAAATTCCCAGAACAACAGATGAAACGGACTGATGCTAAGGCACCCTCACACAGTGACACTGTAGGACCACTGCTGACACAGAGTAGATCCTATAGGCTTCCACAGATGGATGGGGTGGGTGACAGTAGTTCAATATTATGTTTTTAACCTTAGTACATCAAAGAGTGACTTTTTAATTCATTCCCTCTTTGATCCACAGTTCTGTTCCTCCCCATCTAGTGCACCTTTTCAATAGCCATGACATCCATCTAGTTGCTCAGATATTTATGATTCTCTATTTTCCCACTTCTAATCCATCAGGAAGTCTTACTGACTCCATCTCCGAAATTTATCTTGCCTTCATCCCCTTCTCTCCATCTCCATGACTGCTGTCCTCATCCTAGCCCTATCTGCCTTCACCCTGATTACAAGTCTTGTCCCCCTCTTGGTCCTCTCCAACTGAGAGATCTTGTAGAATGTAAGATCATGTCACTCCTCTGAATACAACCGTTCAATTACTTTCTGATACTCTTAAGATAAAACTCAACCTCATTGTAATGACTGTAAGGAGTTCAAGGGATTTTGATGCTGATGAAGTGGTGACCACAAGGTGGCAGCAGCACAACAGACAGGGAGTGGTATAGTTTGGGCTGGAAGGCAAACAATGGTCCAAACAGGAAATGCCTCTTAAAGCACATGAAAGAAATGAGAATTCTAGGCGCCCTCCCCAAGCACACTGAGAAGCCAGTGGAGGGGTGTCAGCAGGAGAATTATATGGGATGGATTACTCCTCCCACAGTGTGAAAAATAGCTGGAGAGGAGGCCATACTGGAGGCTGGAAGAACTGTTAGGAAGCTACCGTAGTCATTCTCAAGAGCAAGAATGAGGTCCCAAGTGAGGATGAAGATGGTGAGAAGGAGCGATCTGATCAGACTCAAGAGAAGCTTGTACAGATTCAGCAGAGCTTCAGATGGATTCAGAGAGCTTTGTGAGTTGTCGGTAGGACTCCACAGATTCCAGGGGTGAAGGAGAAATGGGTGAAGGACTGGTGACCTTTTCACCGAGCTGACTCTCCAATCCACAGCAGGTTTTCACCACCCTCATGCCAACAAAGCAACAGTCCTCCAGAGGGCAGTCCTAACACCTACCTCATGTGTCAATCAGCAGAGAGCTGGGATCAGGCAGGAGTAAAATACATTTTCCTTAAACTTCACCATAAATTCTAAAGTATCGGGATCCTGTAACTTAGATGCTTTGGAATTATTCAATCATCAGAACAAAACACCGAACATCCTGGTTTAATATAATCAGCACATTGTAGAACTCAGCCATACCTCAGAGGCAACAAGGTTTGATATTCTCACTAAGTAGATGAGGAAACTGATGCCCAGGAAGAGGATCATATTTTCCCAAGGGATGTGAAAGACAGAACAAGGTCCACAATTCAGGTTCCTCAATCTGTTCATCCCCATGGTTTCATGGTTTCACTCTATCTAGCAGAAGTCAGCTCATCATCAGACTCTGAAGGCTGACTTTTAGGTTTGAATACAGGCTCCCATACTCACTAGCTTTGTGATCTGCTGAAAGTTGTTTAAAAAAAAAAAACCCAGATGTCTCAGTTTCCTTAAATTGAGAAATATATACTTCATAGGATTGTTACGAAGTTTAAATGAGACAATACATATAAAAGTAACCAGAACAGTGACTACATATATGTGTAACTACATCAGCGTTAGCTCTTATCACCACTGTTGTAAGTTAATACCTGCATTATCTTTAATTACTATTTCCACTGCTCTTCTTTACAGTCTCCTACAGAGATAGTTCAATTAATTCACATAACACTTTCCACCTCCTCTTTAAGTCCAAATGAGTTTTTAAAAAATAGATTTTTGTATTCCAGATGGATCTCTGTAACTTGAGATTTTCTTTCTATGGCTCTGAATTTATTCTCATCATGCCTTTTCCATTACCTATTCATATCTTCACATTTCAAGATTCATGTCAGTTCCTGGTGTTTAAGTGATACCTTCCCTGAGCTCTCTGCCCTCTTGGTTTCCCTTTCCTTCCATCTATAATTTAAAATTAAAATTAAATCATTGTATCATGTATTTTTTTTTTCATGGAGACGATGGCCATGTTTAAATCTCTCATTCATATTCTCTCCTTCCCTCCTTCTCTCTCTCTCTGCCCCCCTCCTCACACACACACACACACACACACACACATATATTAGAAAAATTCTGTATATGTGTGAAGGTCCCAAATCATTTGGTGAATAAATTCAGATATTCAGGATATTAACTTGCTGGCTCATCTTTGCTAATTTCTTTTCTCTACCATGCCTCTCCTAGTTTTGGACCACACTGTAGTCCAAACATGAGCTCAATGTCCAAAACACTGAAATATTTTTCTTATTTAGCACAACTGAATAATTTTTCTTTATTTTTAACCAATCTTTTTATGGCGGTTGTTGTTCAATCCAAGCACATTTTCTTTTTGTCCACTAGATGGCACCCGCATCACTACACTGATCTTGGGAGAACCAAAAACATGTGTAAGGCAATGAAAAGATGGATTAATATAGAAGTGGTAGCAGCTCTCAGCCAATGAACTGTGGTGGTATGTATATGCCACAGACGAGGTAATCACAAGGACATGTGTATGGAACTGAATACAATAAAAAATGCTCCAAGTTTTACACTTTTAGCATACGATCCAGCAACCACACTCCTTGGTTTTTATCCAAATGAGCTGGAAATTTTTGTCTACACAAAAACCAGCACATGGATGTTTATAGCAGCCTTATTCACAATTGCCAAAATTGGAAGTCACCAAGATGTCTTTCAGTAGGTGATGGATAAACAAACTATGGAACATTTTGACAACGGCATACAATTCAGCATTAAAAAGAAATAAGCTATCAGCCCATGAAAAGATATGGAGGAAACTTAAACACACAATAACAGAAAAAAAAAGTCTTAAGGAGCTACACATTGTATATTCCAAATTTATGATGTTCTGGAAAAGACAAAACTATGGAGACAGTAAAAAAGATCAGTGGTTGCCAAGGGTTAGGGGAGAGGGAAGGGAGGGCAGAACACAGAGGATTTCAGGGCATTTTAGTGAGGCTATTTTGTATGAAACTGTAATGCATGTCATTTCTATTTGTCAAAACTCTCAGAAAATATAACACTATGAGTGAACTTTAATGTAATCTATGGACTCTAGGTGACAGTACTGTGTCACAGATTGTAACCAACTTACCACCACAGTGAGATGTTGGTAGTAAGGGAGGCTGTGCACATGTGTTTAGAGAGGTATATATAGGCATTCTCTGTACTTTCTGCTCAATTTTGCTCTGAACATAAAATTTCCTCTAAAAAAAATTAAGTCCCTTAGAAAGAAAATGCTCCAGTGCATTGAGTGTTTGCATCCATCCTCCCTCCAGGACTGTCCACCCAAATGCTCAGGCCCAATAGATGGATCACATCGTGACTTCTCTCAGTCACTTATTTATCCATTGGGAAATCCCAGAGCTCCTGCCTTCAACATATACTCTGAATCTGATCACTTATGATTAAATCCACTGCCCTCATCCTAGTTTAAATCATCATCATCGCTCAACTGGACTGTTTCAACAGCCTCCAGACTGGTCCCTTGCTTCCACTCTCCCCCTTTAGATCATTCACAAAACAGGAGTCAGGATGAATCCTATACAAGCAGAAAATAGATCGTATCACTCTCCATGTGAACCCTGCTCCACTGGCTTGAAATTGTAATTAAGTAAAACCCAAACTCTTTACTGTGTGCCTACAAGTCCCAAATGGTCTGGTAACTGCCCACCTCTCTAAACCCTCTCTTGTGGTTCCTCTAGGCTTACTGGCCTCCTTCTAGGACCAATTTATTTCTACTACAGGGTCTTTGCACTTACTCACTCTTCTTCCCGTTGCACATGCTCACACGACTAATCCTTTCTCATGATTTGGGTCTCAGTCAGTCTCACCTCCTCAGAGAGGTCTCATCTTTACACTCTAGGTAAGGCACCCCATCCAACAATTCTCCATCGTGTCTCTCTGCTCACTTTCTTTATAGATGTATAGCCATCTGATTCTGTACTTCCTATGTGTATCATCTGTTTCCCCTCAGTAAAAGGTCAAGTCCATCAGTGTGGTGGACAGACCCTAAGGGGGCTGCCATAATCCCTACTTTCAGGTACTCATACCCTTGTGTAATGCCCTCCCCCCAAATGTGAGTTGCACCTATCCATATTAGAATACAACGAAGATGGTAAGATGTCAATTTCTTGATAACATAACACTATAATGCATCGCTTGCTAGAACTCTCTCTTTCCAGCAGGTTTTAAAGAAACAAGTTGACATGTTTTAAGATGCCCTTTGGAGAGTGCCACATGGCAAGGAACTGAGGGTGGACTCTGGCCAACAGCCAGCAAGAAACTGAGGCCCTCAGTTCGGCAGCCTGTGAGGAGCTGAATGTAGCCAACAACCGTGGAAGCTTAGAAGTGGATTCTTCCCTAGCTGACTTTTCAGATGAGATAGACCTTGAATATTTAGAGGTGTGATGACTATTGAGAAGTTTAGGGCTTGTACATCACAGAGGAATGGTCCTAATCCTGAAGGACTTCAGACTTTTCCGGTATAGTCTGAGGAAACAATAATTAAGGCAAGTTGAGAGCGAGTAGGGTGTAGCTCAGAGGTAGAGTGCATGTCTAGCATGCATGAGGTCCTGAGTTCAATCCCCAGTACCTCCATTTAAGTAAGCAAACAAACAAACAAACCTGATTACCTCCAAAAAATAATTAGTTGAGGGGTGATTTCACCAAGCAGAGGAGTCATTTGACAAAGTACACAAAGTTGGCTATATTTTCCTCCACATCTTAATACCACAGTTTTAAAAATAATTGCATAGTGTTTCATCTGGCATTCAGATCTCATTTTCTAAATATCATTCTCAGTTCTTTGTAGTGCTACAACCAGGTTGGGTTAGGGAAAGTACAAGGTGAGCCTGGAACAGTCTGTGCCAGGAAGTAAGGAGGTGACCAAGTACATGAGAGAACAGAGGAGCCAGCTTCAAGGAGCGCTCATTGGCCACATTTGCAACATCTTGAGTTTTAATACAAAGGAAGTGGTGGCAATGGATTAAAACACTTCACAGTTAAAAAAAAAAACAAAAACAACAACAACAAAAACCCCTCAAGTCCACAGTACTACCTGAGAGAGAGAAGAGGGAGGGAAAAAAAGACAAATTCTTCTTTTTAAAGGACTGCCAGATAATCCATGTAGAAAAAGAAGAAGAAAACTGCCATTATGCAACCTTCACTGTAATAATGACTCAGCTACAGTTCATCAACAGGTGCATAAAACTTTGATGTCAGAATATATATGAAAGCAGAATGTTCACACAGGCTCAAAGTATCACCCCAGAAATACTTAATATAACCAGAAAAACCTACCAGTTACCAACTTAATCAAGTGATCAAACTTAGTATCACTGACAGTTATAACCTACCTCTTGAAATCTTCAAAAATTCAACATAAAAAAACAAAACACTTAATTTTAGGGGTACCACACTAGATTCTAAGAAATCAAAGAGACATAACAATGAAATGTAATACACTAACCTTGGATGGATCCTGGATTAAAAAATGATGATGTAAAAATACTCATGGAACAATTAAAGGCATTTGAATCTAAATAATATTAGTATTACAGAATCATTAGCAAGTTTCTTATGTTAATGGTATTATGGTTATATTGGAAAATGTCTTCATTTTTAGGTGATGCACACAGAAGAACTTCTGAGTAGAGGTATAATGCATACAACTTTCAAATATTAACAACTGGTAGACCTAGGAGAAGGGTATTTGGGAATAAACTATTCTTTCAACTGCTCTACAAGCTTGGAATTTCAGAAAACACCAGGAAAATAATTAAAAAATGAAAACCTTCCTTCTACAGGGATGGGAGAAGGGGGACAGAGAGACAAAGAGAAAGACAGACAGGAACAGAGAGAAATAAACTGATTGGGAATTACCACAGAGTACTGTATTATGTTTCATCTCTTAAAACTCAAAGAGCACCCTGAGCTGAAGTAAACATTATCACCATCTCTATTCTAGAGATGGAGAAACAAAGAAACCAATTCCATACAGTACAGCTTGGAAGGAACACAGCCATGATTCAAAATCGGGGTTACACTACTCCTCTGTATCTTAAATATCCAAACTGACATTTATATGTGGTAAAACTGTTTGGGTTATTCCTCTCCCCTCCAGCTTTTCTATATTAAAAACATAGGTACAAGAGTCAAAAGTTAATAGCTGAACAGAAATGGAATGAAAGTCAATGATATGAGAACACAGTTCCATCATACACTCTTTAGAGGTGTGTACTTAGCAAATCCCTAAGTGGCAGATGCAGAGAGATACTTCTGACCCCTCAGTGAAATACTGGTATGTTTCACCCCACATCTGTCTCCTTTTGTGACTATGAGTCTAAGGTGGCTAACTGGGAGAACTTGCACAATTCTGGATGAATATGAAATGAGCGCTGAATGTGCAATGAGGAAGCCTGATGACAAGTCATTGCATCCACGTGACCCTAAACGAGTTGCTGTCCTTCCCTGGGCTGCGAAGGAGGAGGCTGAAGATGTTAATCTCAGATTCTCTTTTGTGCTAACGTCCTACACACCTGAACCGCTAAAATGCCCCTAAGTCTTCTGATTTTGCCAACTCAGAATTCAGCCTGAGTACCGGTCTGACCCAGCTGATAGTTCTCCGATGTACATCTACATAAATTACCCATTAGTATTACTTATCACTTTAGATAGGTTTCACTAAAACACTGTATTTTTTTTTAGCTGTAACTGACTCCGAGTCCACTAGATGGCAGTCTTGCCCATTTCTCTTCTAAGATCTATAACGCTTCAAACTGTCTTTCCAGTATTTCCAGAACAGTTACCATTTGTCAAAACACAGGGGGTTCAGCTCCAGCCCTCATGGACTTCACGAAACAGTAACCTCTATGAGAATTCTGAGCCTTCCACTTTATTCTTCAAAAAATCAATAATCAGTAGTTACACAAATTCTGTCTTTATATTCAAGATGCAGTACTACCCTTTCAATTACAATTAAACATTTAAATAAAAGATTACCATTGAGAAAGAAAAAAAAATCAGTAGGGCAATCTAAGTACTTTAGTGCTTCTTATCCTGTCCACACTTCTTTAATTTCCATGTGTAATGATTTGCTGGTGAACTCTGAAGAGAACTCCAAGTCTGCTCTCTTCAGAGTCCTTATCCAGCTGGAGGGCACAGAGGCTAACAGCACTAAGGGCAGGTTAAAAGGACATTTAACATGGGGATAGGTTAGGTCAAAAGCCTCTGGCACTGGACAAAGCACATCTCAGTCCACCACTTACTGACTGTGAGACCTTGAGCATCTTTAACCTGTATCTATGACAGCATCCTTCTCTGTAAAATGGGGATAATCAGATACCTAACTTACAGGGTTTTTATGAGAAATAAGATAATGAAAGCATAGCTTTTAGAATACAGTCTGGAAAAAAAATGTTCAATAACCATAGCCTGTTGCTACTGCTACTAGTACCAGTGGTTTTTTAAATTAATGTTTAATAACTAAAATCATTTTTGCTGCTAATTATAATATTGCTATTAATTATGATTGACCTAGTAACTATTTAAGTAGTACTATGGTGATAATTACTTCTTTTACATCAGTGATCACATAGAAGCCCAACAACTCTATGAGAAATTTATTATTCACACCTAAGGATACATTAAAGCTCAGGTAAGTTTAATAACTTAGTGATACAGCTTTAGAAGGTAGAGCTGGAATTCCAATAAAGGCTCTCTGACAATATAGCCACAACTTTAACCTACAGACTGTAACCAAATGAGAGGCTACAACCCTCTCATGCAGGGAGATGAACAGCGCAACCACCACTTTACAGTCCTTCAGGGTATCAGTGGCTTGCCAAGGACACACAGAGGGTCAAGTGCATGCTTAGGACTGGAAATCAAGTCCCTTCATGCTTAACCCAATGTCTTTTATCTTAAACTAGCATCACTTCAAGTATGCATCCAACACATTTGACTATGGGAACGTTTTGCCAAACAGTATCATGCGTGCTCAGTGTCCTATGGAACACATGGGCCCTGTGAAAGAAGAAACAATTGCCTACGCTGATACTTTTCTTCAAACAATACTGAACTTTCACCAGTGTAACTAGTACATTGGCCACCAGAGTTTTGTTGTTGTTGTTTTTAATTGAAGTATAGTCAATTTACAATGTTGTGTCAATTTCTGGTGTACAGCATGCTTCAGTCATACATACACACACATATATTCCTTTTCACTTTAGGTTACTACAAGATATTGAATGCAGTTCCCTGTGCTATACAGTATAAACTTGTTTATCCATTCTATATATAGTAGTTAGTATCTGCAAATCTCGAACTCCCAATTCATCCCTTCCCACTCCCCTTTACCTACCAGTAACTGTAGGTTTGTTTTCTACATCTGTAAGTCTGTTTCTGTTTTGTAAGTAAGTTCATTTGTGTCAGGGTTTTTTTTGTTTTGTTTTTTTTTTAGATTCCACATAAAAGTGATACCAATATGGTATTTTTCTTTCTCTTTCTGGCTTCACTTAGAATGACAATCTCCAGGTCCATGTTGCTGCAAATGCTTTTATGGTTGAGTAGTATCCCATTGTATAAATGTACCACAACTTCTTTATCCAGTCATCTGTCAATGCATTTAGGTTGTTTCCATGTCTTGGCTATTGTATATAGTGCTGCTATGAACTTTGGGGTGCATGTATCTTTTTGAATTAGAATCCCTTCTGGATATATGCCCAGGAGTGGGATTGCTGGATTATAGGGTAAATCTATTTTTAGTTTTTTAAGGAATCTCTATACTGTTTTCCATAATGGCTGCACCAAACTACCTTCCCACCAACAGTGTAGGAGGGTTCCCTTTTCTCCACACCCTCTCCAGCATTTATCATTTGTGGACTTTTTAATGATACCACCAGAGTTCTGGGGTGATTATTGCTGGCACCGCAAAGCCCTGGTGGACACTGACATAAACAGAAATACGAAAATGATTTCATTATGTCCAGCCTCTTTGAATGCAACCCAGCAAGCAATGTGAAGAACACTGATGGAAAGTAAACCTCAAGAGGGTAAAGCTAGTGACAAAAGTTGTGTCAGGATAAGGATGGAGAATTGGTATTGACTATTTTCACATTTGTTTCAAAGGTACTGAATTATTACATCACAAATGCTAAGACCAGGAAATCTGCTCAATTTATTCTTCTCCCTCAGAATAGGTATTCTCATGGTAAGCCAGAAAGGTGCCACAGTCAACATTTTCTTAAAAATGCCAGGAACCGGAATTGTCAAGTTGTGTGAATATCAAAAGAATTTCATAGTACACTTCTACAACCAAGAAGTACATATAGATCTAAATTTTCTTGCTTAGAATTCTCAGTCTTTGGTGGTGAAAATAGTCAACATTCCATAGCTCGTTTACTGTGCACTTACTTCTGTCTATGTACTCTTCCCCATTTTCCCATTTCAAACTTTCCAGTCCTTTCCTTCCTTTGTGTAATCTTCGTCTGAACTGTGACTTTGCTCTATCCAGTAGACAGTGATCAGAAGCTATTACAAGTGATCACAGTCTTTACTGATGGTCCTCAATGACATACAAGGAGCTCCATTCACAGTCCACAGAACTAGTCTTTAAAATCATCTTTTCCCTGTTGTCACCCCACACCTGCTCCAAAGCCTCCTTTCTGCCCCAAATCACTCTCAATCTCATTAAAATTACTGCCATCATTAAGCCCCCTCCCTCATAACTATTATTTTGCGCCCTCATCCTTGCATCCGGCAACCTATTAGTATCTATCCCTGAGAGGTTCTCCCTCTCCTACTCACTCCTTTTCTTTTTTTAATTGAAGGATAGTCAGTTCACAATGTTGCATCTATTTCCAGTGTATAGCATAATGTTTCAGACATGCATACACACACAAATATTCTTTTCCATATTCTTTTTCATTATAGTTTGCTACAAGATACTGAATATAGGTCCGTGTGCTATGCAGTATAAAGTTATTTATGTTATATATAGGAGTTAGTGCAATTAACTCTTCATTCTCTCCTGCTTCTTTTGCCTCATCCACCTCCCTTCCCAAAACGGATTACTGGGATCTGAGGAAAAGCTCACACACTGAGCTTCTAAAGACAAAATTCTCTCATAGGGTGATAGATTTTTTTTTTAATATTTTCTTCTAATACTACCTTATGGGTGACAAGGAAAGGAATAGAGACCCTAATGGACTTGGCTTAGCAACTCTTACATCTCTTCAAACCAAAAGAGTTAACATCAGTTTGAAAATGCTTCTTCTTTCCAACCTTCCTTCTCCAAGTTGAGGACTTCCCCATCAACCTTTCTCTTAACTTTCTCGCTCATATCCATGTTTTCATGGCTTTTTAACCCCATTCCCTCTAGCAGCCTCCTGATAGTCTTCTTTGTTCTGCCTATTTCTCAAGCTTCCTGGTAGTCCCCAAAAGACACTGCTAAAAAATGTTCAAGGCCCTGAAAAACCGAGACTGATGACCCATTTCTCAAAATGAGAAAGGAAAAAGGAAAGGAAGGAACAAATAAGTCAGGGAAGGATGGGAGGAAGGAAGTATGGATATTTTGGTAGAAATAAAAGAGCTTTTGACATGCAGGAAAATGGCTTGTATTTTCACTGTTTCCAGAAAATTTACTGAACAACAAGAAAATGTTTTCTAGACACTCAACGGTTTTTTGTAAGAAATGTATTTCACGGCACAGCCTGGTCCATCCCACCCTGTGCGGTTGCCTAGGAACCGCTAATGAGCGCATCAGCTGTTCTCTAAGACCAATTGGTCTCTGACCCACCTTCTCAGTATTATAACTCTTCTCCTAAGAGATTCAGATCTTGGCACAGCAGCAATTCTGATTCAGCTACTAACTGCCTTCTTTCCAACTGAAGATGGCAGAAATTCTCAGACAGTATAAAGATGGCAAGTCATGGTCAGCTGAGGGTGGGCTGAAGCAGTACAACCAAACTATCATTTAAACTGAGTTGGCAGCTTCACCTAAAGCAGCTGCTCCTTTAGTATTTATGCAAAAACAACTTTACACAAATTAACCTGATAAAGAGGAGTTAGTGACCCGTCATTCTGACCTTTTATTTTCCTGATGAGGAAACTGAGGTTCCAACAGGAAAGCTGATGTGTTCAACAGCACACAAAACAAAGGCAGTGATGGCAGTAGGGCTTAATGGTCTCTCATTCTGGTTCTCTTTCCACTGCATCAGTTTGCTCAAAAACCATGTCCCTCAGCTTACAAGTGTTCTTTGAAGAACAAGGGAAACAGAGTTTCTTAGTCAAAGGATCTTAGGAAGTGTGGGAAGGACAAAGTTAAATGTTTTTCTTAACTGCTAGACTTCTCTGAATTTTCCACATGCTACTGTGCATTGTGAATCTCTAAAGGGAAATATATTGGGGCTGTTCCCTATACTTCTTCGGCCACAGGACAATCCCCCCTGCATCTTTTATTTTAAGTAACATCTTCTTAAACCAGTAATCCATGAAGTGAACTAGATATGCAACACATGCACACTTTTTTGATGCACACCCGGAGTGCACCCCTACGCCAGCCATTCTGACCACATCATAACAGGAAGAGTCCGCATGTATCCAAACAGATGTATGAACTGGTCTCTCCATCTCCACTGCAACTTCCTTTCTCTAAGCTATCATCTTCTCTTGGCTGATTTTATTCCCCTATACTCTTACTGTTTTTCCTGCTTCTACTTTGTTTCTGAGACGTGTTCCCTACTCATCAACCATCATGGGATATAAAAAGTCTAAACCTGAGAATGTTACTCCCCTATAAAACCACTTCCCAATACGGCTTCCAAAGATCTTCCCTAGGACTATGAGGTTCGACGATCAGACACCTTCTTTTTTCTGACCTCATCTTCTACCACGCTTCCTTTTGACTCCAATGCTACAATCACCTCGTCCTTTCCTCTCTTCCCTGAACATGAGAAGCCTATTCTAGCATAAGCATCTCCGCGCTTGGGGGTGTCTGCCTACCTCCCTGTGATCCTACATCATCAAGTGGCTGATTAGTCCTCAGCTTCTTAGAAAATTTTTCCAATCCAATCTCAACTGCATGCCCCTGCTTTATTTTCCTCAAAGTGTGGGATATTATCTGAAATTATTTGTTAGTTGTTTCTCATCTGCCTCCTCAACAAGGGACTCAATTCTGTTATTTATCATTGAACTCTCACACTAGGATAATTCCTGGCACACAGTATGTATTCAAAAAATACTTGTTAAATAAATGAGTGAATACAGTAACAAACTGAGCAAAAATACAAACACAAACGGGAGCAAACTGAATTCATCAGCTTTGGCACACCAAAGGAAACCAGAAGCAGAACTAAACCACGACCTACCAAATAGGAGACAATCTTTGCCAAACATGAGACTGACTAGGGGTTCATTTCCACCATATCCAAACAGCTCATCCGACTCAACGGACAGAAGACGACCCAATCCAAAAATGGGCAGAAGACGACCTCAGGAAGCAATTCTCCAGCGAAGACCCACCAGCGACCAATGAGAGGCACATGACAAAACAGGCTCAAGGTTGCTCATTATCCGAGGAATACAAGGCAAAACTACAATGAGGTGGCATCTCACCCCAGTTAGAGTGGCCATCATTCCAAAGCCCACACAGGATCAAGGCTACAGAGGCTGTGGAGAAAAGGGATCCCTCCTACACTGTCGGTGGGAATGTCGTTTGCTGCAGCCACTGTGCAAAACAGGAGGGAGAGCCCTCAAAAGACGGAAAATACACTGGTCAGAAGCTTTGGATCTCGGGGGGAGGCTAACAAGCTCCCAAAGGCCCGGACTCGCCCCTGCTTCTGCCCCAGCTCGCCTGTGCCCCACAGGGTCCGGGGCGGCCTCCACTCCCAGGGCAGGGCCACCCGCGCGGGAAGGCCTCGCAAGGCCTGAGGGCCAGTCTCGGCTGGCCCGGGGCCGTCCAGCGCCCTCCCATCTCCCGGGGCTGCTCGCACTTTGCCAAAGCCGCCTGCGGGCGGCGGCCAAGAAAGCCGCGCGGTTCAGCCAGTACTAAGGAGGGGGAGGAAGGCACCCCAACCAGGCCGGGGGGCCCCGGGACCCGCCTCACGGTCCCAACCTGGACGCGCGGCCTGGACCCCACCGACGCACCCCTCCCCCCACCCCCGGGCGCCTCCCCAACTGCACAGCCCAGGCCTCACCCGCCGACTCCCCGACCTGTGCGCCCCCACCAGCGCCCCCTTACCTGGCTCGCGACGGCAGCAGAGGCGACAGCAAGCGGCGGGAGGCCGAGACCCCAGGCAGCCTTCCTCCTCCGGGAGCTGGTCCAGGAGCACCCAGCTCCCGCCCAGCTTCCTCACGTTCTGGGCGCGCCCCAGCGCCCCGGCGTCCCGGAGCCCGTGCGTGCGTGCGCACGAGCAGCTTTCAGCGCCCCTCCCCCTCCCGCCCGCCTGACAGCAGCATGGAGGCTTGGCTGCGACTCCAGCAGTAGGGATGCTGCGAGTGGGGCCGGGCGGTGGGCCGGTGGAGCTTCGGGCGGTGGGGCGGTGGGGCGGTGGGGCGAGCCCAGCCCGCGGCCAGGGCTGGCCGGGTCCCCAACACCAACGCGGCCCCCCCACGCCCTCCTCCAGGGTCCCGGCCCCCAAGTAGGACCACCACGGGCCCAGGGCCAGGCCTCACCCCACCAGCCCCACTACCACTGCTCGCCGACCCCCCACCCAGTCAGTGCCTCCCCACCCCCTGCCACGCCCGGTCCCCGATCCACTGCACCCCCGAGACCAAGCTGCTTCTCCTCACACCCAAATCCCGCCCCAGGTCTGCGCCCCACTAGGTCCTAAGCTACAGCCCCTGTAAACCGCGCTCACCCCAAGGGCCTCACCCCAGGTGATACTCCCCCCACCATCCGGAGATACTCCCCTAACCCTTCACCTAGGAATGAGCCCCCACCCTTCAGCCGGGTCACTTCCGTTCCCAGCAACCCCTCCCCCTCACCCTGTCCGCCCTCATCGCCAGATCGCCGCACACCCGGAGTGCACCCCTACCCCAGATGACCCCCTCAGCCCTCTCCTCGCGAGAGCCGGGCGCTCCGGGCTCCGATCACCACCGCGACAGCCGCTAGACAGGGATGCCCCGGGCCCACGGCAGGCACGCAGTCCTGGCTCCCAGGGGCGCGGCCCCGGCGGCCGGGTGGGCGGGGCTTGAGGCCATTCCAATTCCCTGCCCCACCCCCACGCCCCCATCCCACCCCGAAGCCCAATGCCTCCTCAGAGCCCATGGGATAGGTGGTCCCGAGCTGCACACCGCTCGCCAGTGGGCCTTGGCTGCTTGATGCTGCTGCGGGGAGGGAGGGTGCAACCTTAGCCCGGCCCTCGGCCCCCGGGATGGACAGCGGGCAGCAGTGGCAGTGGCAGTGGTAGTGGTAGTGGGGGTGGGGGTGGCGGCGTCGGCGGCGGAGGCGGGACAGGGCGGCTGTCCTGGGAGAGCAAGTCCACTTGCTCCCAATTCCCCCGCCGCCTGGCCTCTGCTGCCAGAGCTTCCTGGAAGGAGTTTCCCCCTGTCAGCCTGCCCCTGGGAGGCAGGCCGGCTATGGCCAGGGGGGCGGGGCGGCGGCAGTGGCAGCAGCAGAGCTGGAGATGGCAGGATTGGGGCTGACCCATACTACTAGCCAGGTACTTGCTCCCATTGCCCGCTGTCTCTGTCGCTGTCGCTGTCGCTGTCTCTGTCTCTGTCCCTGTCGCTGCCCCCGCCCCTGCACATTGACTGCACCACGCCCACCTCTCAGGAGCAGGATCACCTGAGGACAAGCCTCCAGGGACCCTGGGGCAGCAGAGACCGCCCCCAGAGCAGGCTGAGGGGGACACGCGAGGAAATGCACAGGACTGCCTTGGCAGCCCCCGCCCCACGCTGCCGCCCGCCCTCTCTGCAGCCGCCCCAGACCCCGCCACCACCACTGCCCCCTGAGCACACCGCGCCAGCATCCCGGGAGCCGGACAACACGGACATGTGCACCCAGTGAACCTGGCGTAGCACAGGGCGGCCCCTGAGCAAGCTGAGGGGTCACGAGAGGAAATCCACAGGCTTACCTGGGCAGCCCTCGCCACCGCTGCTGACCCCTCTGCAGCCTCCCCTTCCCCGCCCCGGGCCACCATCCCCTCAGCGCACCGCGCCTGCCTCCGGGGAGGCATGCAACACGTAGATGTGCAGCTAGTGAACCTGGGGTATCAGAGTCCGACCCCAGGCCAGGCCAAGGGATCATGGGAGCAAACACTCGGGCTTCTAGGGCAGCCCCGCCTCCTCTCTTCAGCCCCTGACCGAACCGCCCCAGCCTCCCATGACCTGGCTGACAAGGAGACTTCAATCCCGCAAACCTGGGGTGGCAGAGGCTGTCCCCAGGCCAAGGAGAGGGGGAGATGGGAGGAAACTTACCAACTCGCCAGGGCAGCCCCCTTAGCCGCAGTGCCTCCGGCCCTTCCACCACTGACCTCTTTCACTGACCGCACCACGCCCGCTCCCAAGAGCAGGCTGATTAAATGGCTTCAGTCTGAGGAACGTGGGAGAGCGGCGGTCGCCCCCAGGCTAGGCCGTTGGGGACACGGGAGAAAATCCTCTGGCTCACCAGGGGCACCCCAGTCCCCGGACCCTGTCCCCATCACTGTCCCCTGACTGCACTCCGCCTGTAGTGAGTGTGTCTGTCCGTCTGCCTGCCTGCCTGCCTGCCTGCCTGGCTGCCTATCTATCTGTTGGAGGAGGGGAGAGGCTAGTCTATGTCTGTGTGTCTCTGTGTGTCTATGGAATGGAGGAAGAGGAGGCTAGTATGTCTCTCTCTCGGCCTATCTATCTCTCTGACAATCCATCTATGCAATGGAGGAGGCAGAGGAGGCTAGTGTGTTTGTCTATCTGCCTAATTGAGGAGGAGAAGGAGTGTAGTGTGTGTGTGTGTGTGTGTGTGTAAGTGTGTGTGTGGGTCTGTCCATTTCTGTAATTTTCTATCTAATGGAGGAGGAGGTGGAGGAAGCTAGCGTGACTTTCTGTCTGTCTGTCTGCATACGCACCTAATGAAGTAGGAGGAGGCTACTGTGTTCGTCTAAGTGTCTTTCTATTGGAGGAGGTGAGTGTGTCTGTCTCTCAGTCTGTCTGTGGGTTTCTTTACCTACTAGAGGAGGAGGCTAGTGTGTCTATCTACTTACCTACCTGATTGAGGAGGAAGAGGAGGCTGCTGTGTGTGTGTATCTCTCTGACAATCTATTTCATGGAGGAGGAGATTGGTGTGTCCATCTACCTACCTAACTGAGGAGTAGGAGGAGGCTTCTGTGTGTGTGTGTGTGTGTGTGTGTGTGTGTGTGTGTTATGGTGTGTGCCTGTCTGTCTTTGTATCTATGTATCTGTGTACCTATGTAATGGAGGAGGAGGACGAGGTTAGTGTATCTATCTGTTAATAACAAAGAAAGAGACTAGCGTGTCTGCCTATTTATATGTCTGTCTCTCTGTGTATTGGAGGAAGCCTCCCGGGACTCCACTGACCTGGAGAGATGTCAAATGCCACCCTGAGGCAGAAGAAGGCGCCCAGAGAGCTGGCTGAGGGGGACTCGGGAGGAAATCCACAGGCTTGCCTGGGCAGCTCGCGTCCTTCGCTGCTGCCCTCTCTGCAGCCGCCCCGCCCCCTACCCCAATCCCGGCCCCTGGGCGTACAGCCCCAGCATACGCAGAAATAAATTCAAAATGGCTTAGACACTTAAACGTAAGACAAGACACCACACACCTCTCGGTAGGAAACGTAGGCCAAACAGTATCCCACGTACACCTCACCCATTTTCTCCTAGGGTAGTCTCCCCAAGCAACAGAAAACTCAGCAAAAATACAAACACAAACGGGAGCAAACTGAATTCATCAGCTTTGGCACACCAAAGGAAACCAGAAGCAGAACTAAACCACGACCTACCAAATAGGAGACAATCTTTGCCAAACATGAGGCTGACTAGGGGTTCATTTCCACCATATCCAAACAGCTCATCCGACTCAACGGACAGAAGACGACCCAATCCAAAAATGGGCAGAAGACGACCTCAGGAAGCAATTCTCCAGCGAAGACCCACCAGCGACCAATGAGAGGCACATGACAAAACAGGCTCAAGGTTGCTCATTATCCGAGGAATACAAGGCAAAACTACAATGAGGTGGCATCTCACCCCAGTTAGAGTGGCCATCATTCCAAAGCCCACACAGGATCAAGGCTACAGAGGCTGTGGAGAAAAGGGATCCCTCCTACACTGTCGGTGGGAATGTCGTTTGCTGCAGCCACTGTGCAAAACAGGAGGGAGAGCCCTCAAAAGACGGAAAATACACTGGTCAGAAGCTTTGGATCTCGGGGGGAGGCTAACAAGCTCCCAAAGGCCCGGACTCGCCCCTGCTTCTGCCCCAGCTCGCCTGTGCCCCACAGGGTCCGGGGCGGCCTCCACTCCCAGGGCAGGGCCACCCGCGCGGGAAGGCCTCGCAAGGCCTGAGGGCCAGTCTCGGCTGGCCCGGGGCCGTCCAGCGCCCTCCCATCTCCCGGGGCTGCTCGCACTTTGCCAAAGCCGCCTGCGGGCGGCGGCCAAGAAAGCCGCGCGGTTCAGCCAGTACTAAGGAGGGGGAGGAAGGCACCCCAACCAGGCCGGGGGGCCCCGGGACCCGCCTCACGGTCCCAACCTGGACGCGCGGCCTGGACCCCACCGACGCACCCCTCCCCCCACCCCCGGGCGCCTCCCCAACTGCACAGCCCAGGCCTCACCCGCCGACTCCCCGACCTGCGCGCCCCCACCAGCGCCCCCTTACCTGGCTCGCGACGGCAGCAGAGGCGACAGCAAGCGGCGGGAGGCCGAGACCCCAGGCAGCCTTCCTCCTCCGGGAGCTGGTCCAGGAGCACCCAGCTCCCGCCCAGCTTCCTCACGTTTTGCGCGCGCCCCAGCGCCCCGGCGTCCCGGAGCCCGTGCGCGCCCGCGCACGAGCAGCTTTCAGCGCCCCTCCCCATCCCGCCCGCCTGACAGCAGCATGGAGGCTTGGCTGCGACTCCAGCAGTAGGGATGCTGCGAGTGGGGCCGGGCGGTGGGCCAGTGGAGCTTCGGGCGGTGGGGCGGTGGGGCGGTGGGGCGGTGGGGCGAGCCCAGCCCGCGGCCAGGGCTGGCCGGGTCCCCAACACCAACGCGGCCCCCCACGCCCTCCTCCAGGGTCCCGGCCCCCAAGTAGGACCACCACGGGCCCAGGGCCAGGCCTCACCCCACCAGCCCCACTACCACTGCTCGCCGACCCCCCACCCAGTCAGTGCCTCCCCACCCCCTGCCACGCCTGGTCCCCGATCCACTGCACCCCCGAGACCAAGCTGCTTCTCCTCACACCCAAATCCCGCCCCAGGTCTGCGCCCCACTAGGTCCTAAGCTACAGCCCCTGTAAACCGCGCTCACCCCAAGGGCCTCACCCCAGGTGATACTCCCCCCACCATCCGGAGACACTCCCCTAACCCTTCACCTAGGAATGAGCCCCCACCCTTCAGCCGGGTCACTTCCGCTCCCAGCAACCCCTCCCCCTCACCCTGTCCGCCCTCATCGCCAGATCGCCGCACACCCGGAGTGCACCCCTACCCCAGATGACCCCCTCAGCCCTCTCCTCGCGAGAGCCGGGCGCTCCGGGCTCCGATCACCACCGCGACAGCCGCTAGACAGGGATGCCCCGGGCCCACGGCAGGCACGCAGTCCTGGCTCCCAGGGGCGCGGCCCCGGCGGCCGGGTGGGCGGGGCTTGAGGCCATTCCAATTCCCTGCCCCACCCCCACGCCCCCATCCCACCCCGAAGCCCAATGCCTCCTCAGAGCCCATGGGATAGGTGGTCCCGAGCTGCACACCGCTCGCCAGTGGGCCTTGGCTGCTTGATGTTGCTGCGGGGAGGGAGGGTGCAACCTTAGCCCGGCCCTCGGCCCCCGGGATGGACAGCGGGCAGCAGTGGCAGTGGCAGTGGTAGTGGTAGTGGGGGTGGCGGCGGAGGCGGCGCAGGCGGGACAGGGCGGCTGTCCTGGGAGAGCAAGTCCACTTGCTCCCAATTCCCCCGCCGCCTGGCCTCTGCTGCCAGAGCTTCCTGGAAGGAGTTTCCCCCTGTCAGCCTGCCCCTGGGAGGCAGGCCGGCTATGGCCAGGGGGGCGGGGCGGCGGCAGTGGCAGCAGCAGAGCTGGAGATGGCAGGATTGGGGCTGACCCATACTACTAGCCAGGTACTTGCTCCCATTGCCCGCTGTCTCTGTCGCTGTCGCTGTCGCTGTCTCTGTCTCTGTCCCTGTCGCTGCCCCCGCCCCTGCACATTGACTGCACCACGCCCACCTCTCAGGAGCAGGATCACCTGAGGACAAGCCTCCAGGGACCCTGGGGCAGCAGAGACCGCCCCCAGAGCAGGCTGAGGGGGACACGCGAGGAAATGCACAGGACTGCCTTGGCAGCCCCCGCCCCACGCTGCCGCCCGCCCTCTCTGCAGCCGCCCCAGACCCCGCCACCACCACTGCCCCCTGAGCACACCGCGCCAGCATCCCGGGAGCCGGACAACACGGACATGTGCACCCAGTGAACCTGGCGTAGCACAGGGCGGCCCCTGAGCAAGCTGAGGGGTCACGAGAGGAAATCCACAGGCTTACCTGGGCAGCCCTCGCCACCGCTGCTGACCCCTCTGCAGCCTCCCCTTCCCCGCCCCGGGCCACCATCCCCTCAGCGCACCGCGCCTGCCTCCGGGGAGGCATGCAACACGTAGATGTGCAGCTAGTGAACCTGGGGTATCAGAGTCCGACCCCAGGCCAGGCCAAGGGATCATGGGAGCAAACACTCGGGCTTCTAGGGCAGCCCCGCCTCCTCTCTTCAGCCCCTGACCGAACCGCCCCAGCCTCCCATGACCTGGCTGACAAGGAGACTTCAATCCCGCAAACCTGGGGTGGCAGAGGCTGTCCCCAGGCCAAGGAGAGGGGGAGATGGGAGGAAACTTACCAACTCGCCAGGGCAGCCCCCTTAGCCGCAGTGCCTCCGGCCCTTCCACCACTGACCTCTTTCACTGACCGCACCACGCCCGCTCCCAAGAGCAGGCTGATTAAATGGCTTCAGTCTGAGGAACGTGGGAGAGCGGCGGTCGCCCCCAGGCTAGGCCGTTGGGGACACGGGAGAAAATCCTCTGGCTCACCAGGGGCACCCCAGTCCCCGGACCCTGTCCCCATCACTGTCCCCTGACTGCACTCCGCCTGTAGTGAGTGTGTCTGTCCGTCTGCCTGCCTGCCTGCCTGCCTGCCTGCCTGGCTGCCTATCTATCTGTTGGAGGAGGGGAGAGGCTAGTCTATGTCTGTGTGTCTCTGTGTGTCTATGGAATGGAGGAAGAGGAGGCTAGTATGTCTCTCTCTCGGCCTATCTATCTCTCTGACAATCCATCTATGCAATGGAGGAGGCAGAGGAGGCTAGTGTGTTTGTCTATCTGCCTAATTGAGGAGGAGAAGGAGTGTAGTGTGTGTGTGTGTGTGTAAGTGTGTGTGTGGGTCTGTCCATTTCTGTAATTTTCTATCTAATGGAGGAGGAGGTGGAGGAAGCTAGCGTGACTTTCTGTCTGTCTGTCTGCATACGCACCTAATGAAGTAGGAGGAGGCTACTGTGTTCGTCTAAGTGTCTTTCTATTGGAGGAGGTGAGTGTGTCTGTCTCTCAGTCTGTCTGTGGGTTTCTTTACCTACTAGAGGAGGAGGCTAGTGTGTCTATCTACTTACCTACCTGATTGAGGAGGAAGAGGAGGCTGCTGTGTGTGTGTATCTCTCTGACAATCTATTTCATGGAGGAGGAGATTGGTGTGTCCATCTACCTACCTAACTGAGGAGTAGGAGGAGGCTTCTGTGTGTGTGTGTGTGTGTGTGTGTGTGTGTGTGTTATGGTGTGTGCCTGTCTGTCTTTGTATCTATGTATCTGTGTACCTATGTAATGGAGGAGGAGGACGAGGTTAGTGTATCTATCTGTTAATAACAAAGAAAGAGACTAGCGTGTCTGCCTATTTATATGTCTGTCTCTCTGTGTATTGGAGGAAGCCTCCCGGGACTCCACTGACCTGGAGAGATGTCAAATGCCACCCTGAGGCAGAAGAAGGCGCCCAGAGAGCTGGCTGAGGGGGACTCGGGAGGAAATCCACAGGCTTGCCTGGGCAGCTCGCGTCCTTCGCTGCTGCCCTCTCTGCAGCCGCCCCGCCCCCTACCCCAATCCCGGCCCCTGGGCGTACAGCCCCAGCATACGCAGAAATAAATTCAAAATGGCTTAGACACTTAAACGTAAGACAAGACACCACACACCTCTCGGTAGGAAACGTAGGCCAAACAGTATCCCACGTACACCTCACCCATTTTCTCCTAGGGTAGTCTCCCCAAGCAACAGAAAACTCAGCAAAAATACAAACACAAACGGGAGCAAACTGAATTCATCAGCTTTGGCACACCAAAGGAAACCAGAAGCAGAACTAAACCACGACCTACCAAATAGGAGACAATCTTTGCCAAACATGAGGCTGACTAGGGGTTCATTTCCACCATATCCAAACAGCTCATCCGACTCAACGGACAGAAGACGACCCAATCCAAAAATGGGCAGAAGACGACCTCAGGAAGCAATTCTCCAGCGAAGACCCACCAGCGACCAATGAGAGGCACATGACAAAACAGGCTCAAGGTTGCTCATTATCCGAGGAATACAAGGCAAAACTACAATGAGGTGGCATCTCACCCCAGTTAGAGTGGCCATCATTCCAAAGCCCACACAGGATCAAGGCTACAGAGGCTGTGGAGAAAAGGGATCCCTCCTACACTGTCGGTGGGAATGTCGTTTGCTGCAGCCACTGTGCAAAACAGGAGGGAGAGCCCTCAAAAGACGGAAAATACACTGGTCAGAAGCTTTGGATCTCGGGGGGAGGCTAACAAGCTCCCAAAGGCCCGGCCTCGCCCCTGCTTCTGCCCCAGCTCGCCTGTGCCCCACAGGGTCCGGGGCGGCCTCCACTCCCAGGGCAGGGCCACCCGCGCGGGAAGGCCTCGCAAGGCCTGAGGGCCAGTCTCGGCTGGCCCGGGGCCGTCCAGCGCCCTCCCATCTCCCGGGGCTGCTCGCACTTTGCCAAAGCCGCCTGCGGGCGGCGGCCAAGAAAGCCGCGCGGTTCAGCCAGTACTAAGGAGGGGGAGGAAGGCACCCCAACCAGGCCGGGGGGCCCCGGGACCCGCCTCACGGTCCCAACCTGGACGCGCGGCCTGGACCCCACCGACGCACCCCTCCCCCCACCCCCGGGCGCCTCCCCAACTGCACAGCCCAGGCCTCACCCGCCGACTCCCCGACCTGCGCGCCCCCACCAGCGCCCCCTTACCTGGCTCGCGACGGCAGCAGAGGCGACAGCAAGCGGCGGGAGGCCGAGACCCCAGGCAGCCTTCCTCCTCCGGGAGCTGGTCCAGGAGCACCCAGCTCCCGCCCAGCTTCCTCACGTTCTGGGCGCGCCCCAGCGCCCCAGCGTCCCGGAGCCCGTGCGCGCCCGCGCAGGAGCAGCTTTCAGCGCCCCTCCCCCTCCCGCCCGCCTGACAGCAGCATGGAGGCTTGGCTGCGACTCCAGCAGTAGGGATGCTGCGAGTGGGGCCGGGCGGTGGGCCAGTGGAGCTTCGGGCGGTGGGGCGGTGGGGCGGTGGGGCGGTGGGGCGAGCCCAGCCCGCGGCCAGGGCTGGCCGGGTCCCCAACACCAACGCGGCCCCCCACGCCCTCCTCCAGGGTCCCGGCCCCCAAGTAGGACCACCACGGGCCCAGGGCCAGGCCTCACCCCACCAGCCCCATTACCACTGCTCGCCGACCCCCCACCCAGTCAGTGCCTCCCCACCCCCTGCCACGCCCGGTCCCCGATCCACTGCACCCCCGAGACCAAGCTGCTTCTCCTCACACCCAAATCCCGCCCCAGGTCTGCGCCCCACTAGGTCCTAAGCTACAGCCCCTGTAAACCGCGCTCACCCCAAGGGCCTCACCCCAGGTGATACTCCCCCCACCATCCGGAGACACTCCCCTAACCCTTCACCTAGGAATGAGCCCCCACCCTTCAGCCGGGTCACTTCCGCTCCCAGCAACCCCTCCCCCTCACCCTGTCCGCCCTCATCGCCAGATCGCCGCACACCCGGAGTGCACCCCTACCCCAGATGACCCCCTCAGCCCTCTCCTCGCGAGAGCCGGGCGCTCCGGGCTCCGATCACCACCGCGACAGCCGCTAGACAGGGATGCCCCGGGCCCACGGCAGGCACGCAGTCCTGGCTCCCAGGGGCGCGGCCCCGGCGGCCGGGTGGGCGGGGCTTGAGGCCATTCCAATTCCCTGCCCCACCCCCACGCCCCCATCCCACCCCGAAGCCCAATGCCTCCTCAGAGCCCATGGGATAGGTGGTCCCGAGCTGCACACCGCTCGCCAGTGGGCCTTGGCTGCTTGATGCTGCTGCGGGAAGGGAGGGTGCAGCCTTAGCCCGGCCCTCGGCCCCCGGGATGGACAGCGGGCAGCAGTGGCAGTGGCAGTGGTAGTGGTAGTGGGGGTGGCGGCGTCGGCGGGACAGGGCGGCTGTCCTGGGAGAGCAAGTCCACTTGCTCCCAATTCCCCCGCCGCCTGGCCTCTGCTGCCAGAGCTTCCTGGAAGGAGTTTCCCCCTGTCAGCCTGCCCCTGGGAGGCAGGCCGGCTATGGCCAGGGGGGCGGGGCGGCGGCAGTGGCAGCAGCAGAGCTGGAGATGGCAGGATTGGGGCTGACCCATACTACTAGCCAGGTACTTGCTCCCATTGCCCGCTGTCTCTGTCGCTGTCGCTGTCGCTGTCTCTGTCTCTGTCCCTGTCGCTGCCCCCGCCCCTGCACATTGACTGCACCACGCCCACCTCTCAGGAGCAGGATCACCTGAGGACAAGCCTCCAGGGACCCTGGGGCAGCAGAGACCGCCCCCAGAGCAGGCTGAGGGGGACACGCGAGGAAATGCACAGGACTGCCTTGGCAGCCCCCGCCCCACGCTGCCGCCCGCCCTCTCTGCAGCCGCCCCAGACCCCGCCACCACCACTGCCCCCTGAGCACACCGCGCCAGCATCCCGGGAGCCGGACAACACGGACATGTGCACCCAGTGAACCTGGCGTAGCACAGGGCGGCCCCTGAGCAAGCTGAGGGGTCACGAGAGGAAATCCACAGGCTTACCTGGGCAGCCCTCGCCACCGCTGCTGACCCCTCTGCAGCCTCCCCTTCCCCGCCCCGGGCCACCATCCCCTCAGCGCACCGCGCCTGCCTCCGGGGAGGCATGCAACACGTAGATGTGCAGCTAGTGAACCTGGGGTATCAGAGTCCGACCCCAGGCCAGGCCAAGGGATCATGGGAGCAAACACTCGGGCTTCTAGGGCAGCCCCGCCTCCTCTCTTCAGCCCCTGACCGAACCGCCCCAGCCTCCCATGACCTGGCTGACAAGGAGACTTCAATCCCGCAAACCTGGGGTGGCAGAGGCTGTCCCCAGGCCAAGGAGAGGGGGAGATGGGAGGAAACTTACCAACTCGCCAGGGCAGCCCCCTTAGCCGCAGTGCCTCCGGCCCTTCCACCACTGACCTCTTTCACTGACCGCACCACGCCCGCTCCCAAGAGCAGGCTGATTAAATGGCTTCAGTCTGAGGAACGTGGGAGAGCGGCGGTCGCCCCCAGGCTAGGCCGTTGGGGACACGGGAGAAAATCCTCTGGCTCACCAGGGGCACCCCAGTCCCCGGACCCTGTCCCCATCACTGTCCCCTGACTGCACTCCGCCTGTAGTGAGTGTGTCTGTCCGTCTGCCTGCCTGCCTGCCTGCCTGCCTGGCTGCCTATCTATCTGTTGGAGGAGGGGAGAGGCTAGTCTATGTCTGTGTGTCTCTGTGTGTCTATGGAATGGAGGAAGAGGAGGCTAGTATGTCTCTCTCTCGGCCTATCTATCTCTCTGACAATCCATCTATGCAATGGAGGAGGCAGAGGAGGCTAGTGTGTTTGTCTATCTGCCTAATTGAGGAGGAGAAGGAGTGTAGTGTGTGTGTGTGTGTGTGTGTGTAAGTGTGTGTGTGGGTCTGTCCATTTCTGTAATTTTCTATCTAATGGAGGAGGAGGTGGAGGAAGCTAGCGTGACTTTCTGTCTGTCTGTCTGCATACGCACCTAATGAAGTAGGAGGAGGCTACTGTGTTCGTCTAAGTGTCTTTCTATTGGAGGAGGTGAGTGTGTCTGTCTCTCAGTCTGTCTGTGGGTTTCTTTACCTACTAGAGGAGGAGGCTAGTGTGTCTATCTACTTACCTACCTGATTGAGGAGGAAGAGGAGGCTGCTGTGTGTGTGTATCTCTCTGACAATCTATTTCATGGAGGAGGAGATTGGTGTGTCCATCTACCTACCTAACTGAGGAGTAGGAGGAGGCTTCTGTGTGTGTGTGTGTGTGTGTGTGTGTGTGTGTGTGTGTTATGGTGTGTGCCTGTCTGTCTTTGTATCTATGTATCTGTGTACCTATGTAATGGAGGAGGAGGACGAGGTTAGTGTATCTATCTGTTAATAACAAAGAAAGAGACTAGCGTGTCTGCCTATTTATATGTCTGTCTCTCTGTGTATTGGAGGAAGCCTCCCGGGACTCCACTGACCTGGAGAGATGTCAAATGCCACCCTGAGGCAGAAGAAGGCGCCCAGAGAGCTGGCTGAGGGGGACTCGGGAGGAAATCCACAGGCTTGCCTGGGCAGCTCGCGTCCTTCGCTGCTGCCCTCTCTGCAGCCGCCCCGCCCCCTACCCCAATCCCGGCCCCTGGGCGTACAGCCCCAGCATACGCAGAAATAAATTCAAAATGGCTTAGACACTTAAACGTAAGACAAGACACCACACACCTCTCGGTAGGAAACGTAGGCCAAACAGTATCCCACGTACACCTCACCCATTTTCTCCTAGGGTAGTCTCCCCAAGCAACAGAAAACTCAGCAAAAATACAAACACAAACGGGAGCAAACTGAATTCATCAGCTTTGGCACACCAAAGGAAACCAGAAGCAGAACTAAACCACGACCTACCAAATAGGAGACAATCTTTGCCAAACATGAGGCTGACTAGGGGTTCATTTCCACCATATCCAAACAGCTCATCCGACTCAACGGACAGAAGACGACCCAATCCAAAAATGGGCAGAAGACGACCTCAGGAAGCAATTCTCCAGCGAAGACCCACCAGCGACCAATGAGAGGCACATGACAAAACAGGCTCAAGGTTGCTCATTATCCGAGGAATACAAGGCAAAACTACAATGAGGTGGCATCTCACCCCAGTTAGAGTGGCCATCATTCCAAAGCCCACACAGGATCAAGGCTACAGAGGCTGTGGAGAAAAGGGATCCCTCCTACACTGTCGGTGGGAATGTCGTTTGCTGCAGCCACTGTGCAAAACAGGAGGGAGAGCCCTCAAAAGACGGAAAATACACTGGTCAGAAGCTTTGGATCTCGGGGGGAGGCTAACAAGCTCCCAAAGGCCCGGACTCGCCCCTGCTTCTGCCCCAGCTCGCCTGTGCCCCACAGGGTCCGGGGCGGCCTCCACTCCCAGGGCAGGGCCACCCGCGCGGGAAGGCCTCGCAAGGCCTGAGGGCCAGTCTCGGCTGGCCCGGGGCCGTCCAGCGCCCTCCCATCTCCCGGGGCTGCTCGCACTTTGCCAAAGCCGCCTGCGGGCGGCGGCCAAGAAAGCCGCGCGGTTCAGCCAGTACTAAGGAGGGGGAGGAAGGCACCCCAACCAGGCCGGGGGGCCCCGGGACCCGCCTCACGGTCCCAACCTGGACGCGCGGCCTGGACCCCACCGACGCACCCCTCCCCCCACCCCCGGGCGCCTCCCCAACTGCACAGCCCAGGCCTCACCCGCCGACTCCCCGACCTGCGCGCCCCCACCAGCGCCCCCTTACCTGGCTCGCGACGGCAGCAGAGGCGACAGCAAGCGGCGGGAGGCCGAGACCCCAGGCAGCCTTCCTCCTCCGGGAGCTGGTCCAGGAGCACCCAGCTCCCGCCCAGCTTCCTCACGTTTTGCGCGCGCCCCAGCGCCCCGGCGTCCCGGAGCCCGTGCGCGCCCGCGCACGAGCAGCTTTCAGCGCCCCTCCCCATCCCGCCCGCCTGACAGCAGCATGGAGGCTTGGCTGCGACTCCAGCAGTAGGGATGCTGCGAGTGGGGCCGGGCGGTGGGCCAGTGGAGCTTCGGGCGGTGGGGCGGTGGGGCGGTGGGGCGGTGGGGCGAGCCCAGCCCGCGGCCAGGGCTGGCCGGGTCCCCAACACCAACGCGGCCCCCCACGCCCTCCTCCAGGGTCCCGGCCCCCAAGTAGGACCACCACGGGCCCAGGGCCAGGCCTCACCCCACCAGCCCCACTACCACTGCTCGCCGACCCCCCACCCAGTCAGTGCCTCCCCACCCCCTGCCACGCCTGGTCCCCGATCCACTGCACCCCCGAGACCAAGCTGCTTCTCCTCACACCCAAATCCCGCCCCAGGTCTGCGCCCCACTAGGTCCTAAGCTACAGCCCCTGTAAACCGCGCTCACCCCAAGGGCCTCACCCCAGGTGATACTCCCCCCACCATCCGGAGACACTCCCCTAACCCTTCACCTAGGAATGAGCCCCCACCCTTCAGCCGGGTCACTTCCGCTCCCAGCAACCCCTCCCCCTCACCCTGTCCGCCCTCATCGCCAGATCGCCGCACACCCGGAGTGCACCCCTACCCCAGATGACCCCCTCAGCCCTCTCCTCGCGAGAGCCGGGCGCTCCGGGCTCCGATCACCACCGCGACAGCCGCTAGACAGGGATGCCCCGGGCCCACGGCAGGCACGCAGTCCTGGCTCCCAGGGGCGCGGCCCCGGCGGCCGGGTGGGCGGGGCTTGAGGCCATTCCAATTCCCTGCCCCACCCCCACGCCCCCATCCCACCCCGAAGCCCAATGCCTCCTCAGAGCCCATGGGATAGGTGGTCCCGAGCTGCACACCGCTCGCCAGTGGGCCTTGGCTGCTTGATGTTGCTGCGGGGAGGGAGGGTGCAACCTTAGCCCGGCCCTCGGCCCCCGGGATGGACAGCGGGCAGCAGTGGCAGTGGCAGTGGTAGTGGTAGTGGGGGTGGCGGCGGAGGCGGCGCAGGCGGGACAGGGCGGCTGTCCTGGGAGAGCAAGTCCACTTGCTCCCAATTCCCCCGCCGCCTGGCCTCTGCTGCCAGAGCTTCCTGGAAGGAGTTTCCCCCTGTCAGCCTGCCCCTGGGAGGCAGGCCGGCTATGGCCAGGGGGGCGGGGCGGCGGCAGTGGCAGCAGCAGAGCTGGAGATGGCAGGATTGGGGCTGACCCATACTACTAGCCAGGTACTTGCTCCCATTGCCCGCTGTCTCTGTCGCTGTCGCTGTCGCTGTCTCTGTCTCTGTCCCTGTCGCTGCCCCCGCCCCTGCACATTGACTGCACCACGCCCACCTCTCAGGAGCAGGATCACCTGAGGACAAGCCTCCAGGGACCCTGGGGCAGCAGAGACCGCCCCCAGAGCAGGCTGAGGGGGACACGCGAGGAAATGCACAGGACTGCCTTGGCAGCCCCCGCCCCACGCTGCCGCCCGCCCTCTCTGCAGCCGCCCCAGACCCCGCCACCACCACTGCCCCCTGAGCACACCGCGCCAGCATCCCGGGAGCCGGACAACACGGACATGTGCACCCAGTGAACCTGGCGTAGCACAGGGCGGCCCCTGAGCAAGCTGAGGGGTCACGAGAGGAAATCCACAGGCTTACCTGGGCAGCCCTCGCCACCGCTGCTGACCCCTCTGCAGCCTCCCCTTCCCCGCCCCGGGCCACCATCCCCTCAGCGCACCGCGCCTGCCTCCGGGGAGGCATGCAACACGTAGATGTGCAGCTAGTGAACCTGGGGTATCAGAGTCCGACCCCAGGCCAGGCCAAGGGATCATGGGAGCAAACACTCGGGCTTCTAGGGCAGCCCCGCCTCCTCTCTTCAGCCCCTGACCGAACCGCCCCAGCCTCCCATGACCTGGCTGACAAGGAGACTTCAATCCCGCAAACCTGGGGTGGCAGAGGCTGTCCCCAGGCCAAGGAGAGGGGGAGATGGGAGGAAACTTACCAACTCGCCAGGGCAGCCCCCTTAGCCGCAGTGCCTCCGGCCCTTCCACCACTGACCTCTTTCACTGACCGCACCACGCCCGCTCCCAAGAGCAGGCTGATTAAATGGCTTCAGTCTGAGGAACGTGGGAGAGCGGCGGTCGCCCCCAGGCTAGGCCGTTGGGGACACGGGAGAAAATCCTCTGGCTCACCAGGGGCACCCCAGTCCCCGGACCCTGTCCCCATCACTGTCCCCTGACTGCACTCCGCCTGTAGTGAGTGTGTCTGTCCGTCTGCCTGCCTGCCTGCCTGCCTGCCTGCCTGGCTGCCTATCTATCTGTTGGAGGAGGGGAGAGGCTAGTCTATGTCTGTGTGTCTCTGTGTGTCTATGGAATGGAGGAAGAGGAGGCTAGTATGTCTCTCTCTCGGCCTATCTATCTCTCTGACAATCCATCTATGCAATGGAGGAGGCAGAGGAGGCTAGTGTGTTTGTCTATCTGCCTAATTGAGGAGGAGAAGGAGTGTAGTGTGTGTGTGTGTGTGTGTGTGTAAGTGTGTGTGTGGGTCTGTCCATTTCTGTAATTTTCTATCTAATGGAGGAGGAGGTGGAGGAAGCTAGCGTGACTTTCTGTCTGTCTGTCTGCATACGCACCTAATGAAGTAGGAGGAGGCTACTGTGTTCGTCTAAGTGTCTTTCTATTGGAGGAGGTGAGTGTGTCTGTCTCTCAGTCTGTCTGTGGGTTTCTTTACCTACTAGAGGAGGAGGCTAGTGTGTCTATCTACTTACCTACCTGATTGAGGAGGAAGAGGAGGCTGCTGTGTGTGTGTATCTCTCTGACAATCTATTTCATGGAGGAGGAGATTGGTGTGTCCATCTACCTACCTAACTGAGGAGTAGGAGGAGGCTTCTGTGTGTGTGTGTGTGTGTGTGTGTGTGTGTGTGTTATGGTGTGTGCCTGTCTGTCTTTGTATCTATGTATCTGTGTACCTATGTAATGGAGGAGGAGGACGAGGTTAGTGTATCTATCTGTTAATAACAAAGAAAGAGACTAGCGTGTCTGCCTATTTATATGTCTGTCTCTCTGTGTATTGGAGGAAGCCTCCCGGGACTCCACTGACCTGGAGAGATGTCAAATGCCACCCTGAGGCAGAAGAAGGCGCCCAGAGAGCTGGCTGAGGGGGACTCGGGAGGAAATCCACAGGCTTGCCTGGGCAGCTCGCGTCCTTCGCTGCTGCCCTCTCTGCAGCCGCCCCGCCCCCTACCCCAATCCCGGCCCCTGGGCGTACAGCCCCAGCATACGCAGAAATAAATTCAAAATGGCTTAGACACTTAAACGTAAGACAAGACACCACACACCTCTCGGTAGGAAACGTAGGCCAAACAGTATCCCACGTACACCTCACCCATTTTCTCCTAGGGTAGTCTCCCCAAGCAACAGAAAACTCAGCAAAAATACAAACACAAACGGGAGCAAACTGAATTCATCAGCTTTGGCACACCAAAGGAAACCAGAAGCAGAACTAAACCACGACCTACCAAATAGGAGACAATCTTTGCCAAACATGAGGCTGACTAGGGGTTCATTTCCACCATATCCAAACAGCTCATCCGACTCAACGGACAGAAGACGACCCAATCCAAAAATGGGCAGAAGACGACCTCAGGAAGCAATTCTCCAGCGAAGACCCACCAGCGACCAATGAGAGGCACATGACAAAACAGGCTCAAGGTTGCTCATTATCCGAGGAATACAAGGCAAAACTACAATGAGGTGGCATCTCACCCCAGTTAGAGTGGCCATCATTCCAAAGCCCACACAGGATCAAGGCTACAGAGGCTGTGGAGAAAAGGGATCCCTCCTACACTGTCGGTGGGAATGTCGTTTGCTGCAGCCACTGTGCAAAACAGGAGGGAGAGCCCTCAAAAGACGGAAAATACACTGGTCAGAAGCTTTGGATCTCGGGGGGAGGCTAACAAGCTCCCAAAGGCCCGGCCTCGCCCCTGCTTCTGCCCCAGCTCGCCTGTGCCCCACAGGGTCCGGGGCGGCCTCCACTCCCAGGGCAGGGCCACCCGCGCGGGAAGGCCTCGCAAGGCCTGAGGGCCAGTCTCGGCTGGCCCGGGGCCGTCCAGCGCCCTCCCATCTCCCGGGGCTGCTCGCACTTTGCCAAAGCCGCCTGCGGGCGGCGGCCAAGAAAGCCGCGCGGTTCAGCCAGTACTAAGGAGGGGGAGGAAGGCACCCCAACCAGGCCGGGGGGCCCCGGGACCCGCCTCACGGTCCCAACCTGGACGCGCGGCCTGGACCCCACCGACGCACCCCTCCCCCCACCCCCGGGCGCCTCCCCAACTGCACAGCCCAGGCCTCACCCGCCGACTCCCCGACCTGCGCGCCCCCACCAGCGCCCCCTTACCTGGCTCGCGACGGCAGCAGAGGCGACAGCAAGCGGCGGGAGGCCGAGACCCCAGGCAGCCTTCCTCCTCCGGGAGCTGGTCCAGGAGCACCCAGCTCCCGCCCAGCTTCCTCACGTTCTGGGCGCGCCCCAGCGCCCCAGCGTCCCGGAGCCCGTGCGCGCCCGCGCAGGAGCAGCTTTCAGCGCCCCTCCCCCTCCCGCCCGCCTGACAGCAGCATGGAGGCTTGGCTGCGACTCCAGCAGTAGGGATGCTGCGAGTGGGGCCGGGCGGTGGGCCAGTGGAGCTTCGGGCGGTGGGGCGGTGGGGCGGTGGGGCGGTGGGGCGAGCCCAGCCCGCGGCCAGGGCTGGCCGGGTCCCCAACACCAACGCGGCCCCCCACGCCCTCCTCCAGGGTCCCGGCCCCCAAGTAGGACCACCACGGGCCCAGGGCCAGGCCTCACCCCACCAGCCCCATTACCACTGCTCGCCGACCCCCCACCCAGTCAGTGCCTCCCCACCCCCTGCCACGCCCGGTCCCCGATCCACTGCACCCCCGAGACCAAGCTGCTTCTCCTCACACCCAAATCCCGCCCCAGGTCTGCGCCCCACTAGGTCCTAAGCTACAGCCCCTGTAAACCGCGCTCACCCCAAGGGCCTCACCCCAGGTGATACTCCCCCCACCATCCGGAGACACTCCCCTAACCCTTCACCTAGGAATGAGCCCCCACCCTTCAGCCGGGTCACTTCCGCTCCCAGCAACCCCTCCCCCTCACCCTGTCCGCCCTCATCGCCAGATCGCCGCACACCCGGAGTGCACCCCTACCCCAGATGACCCCCTCAGCCCTCTCCTCGCGAGAGCCGGGCGCTCCGGGCTCCGATCACCACCGCGACAGCCGCTAGACAGGGATGCCCCGGGCCCACGGCAGGCACGCAGTCCTGGCTCCCAGGGGCGCGGCCCCGGCGGCCGGGTGGGCGGGGCTTGAGGCCATTCCAATTCCCTGCCCCACCCCCACGCCCCCATCCCACCCCGAAGCCCAATGCCTCCTCAGAGCCCATGGGATAGGTGGTCCCGAGCTGCACACCGCTCGCCAGTGGGCCTTGGCTGCTTGATGTTGCTGCGGGGAGGGAGGGTGCAACCTTAGCCCGGCCCTCGGCCCCCGGGATGGACAGCGGGCAGCAGTGGCAGTGGCAGTGGTAGTGGTAGTGGGGGTGGCGGCGGAGGCGGCGCAGGCGGGACAGGGCGGCTGTCCTGGGAGAGCAAGTCCACTTGCTCCCAATTCCCCCGCCGCCTGGCCTCTGCTGCCAGAGCTTCCTGGAAGGAGTTTCCCCCTGTCAGCCTGCCCCTGGGAGGCAGGCCGGCTATGGCCAGGGGGGCGGGGCGGCGGCAGTGGCAGCAGCAGAGCTGGAGATGGCAGGATTGGGGCTGACCCATACTACTAGCCAGGTACTTGCTCCCATTGCCCGCTGTCTCTGTCGCTGTCGCTGTCGCTGTCTCTGTCTCTGTCCCTGTCGCTGCCCCCGCCCCTGCACATTGACTGCACCACGCCCACCTCTCAGGAGCAGGATCACCTGAGGACAAGCCTCCAGGGACCCTGGGGCAGCAGAGACCGCCCCCAGAGCAGGCTGAGGGGGACACGCGAGGAAATGCACAGGACTGCCTTGGCAGCCCCCGCCCCACGCTGCCGCCCGCCCTCTCTGCAGCCGCCCCAGACCCCGCCACCACCACTGCCCCCTGAGCACACCGCGCCAGCATCCCGGGAGCCGGACAACACGGACATGTGCACCCAGTGAACCTGGCGTAGCACAGGGCGGCCCCTGAGCAAGCTGAGGGGTCACGAGAGGAAATCCACAGGCTTACCTGGGCAGCCCTCGCCACCGCTGCTGACCCCTCTGCAGCCTCCCCTTCCCCGCCCCGGGCCACCATCCCCTCAGCGCACCGCGCCTGCCTCCGGGGAGGCATGCAACACGTAGATGTGCAGCTAGTGAACCTGGGGTATCAGAGTCCGACCCCAGGCCAGGCCAAGGGATCATGGGAGCAAACACTCGGGCTTCTAGGGCAGCCCCGCCTCCTCTCTTCAGCCCCTGACCGAACCGCCCCAGCCTCCCATGACCTGGCTGACAAGGAGACTTCAATCCCGCAAACCTGGGGTGGCAGAGGCTGTCCCCAGGCCAAGGAGAGGGGGAGATGGGAGGAAACTTACCAACTCGCCAGGGCAGCCCCCTTAGCCGCAGTGCCTCCGGCCCTTCCACCACTGACCTCTTTCACTGACCGCACCACGCCCGCTCCCAAGAGCAGGCTGATTAAATGGCTTCAGTCTGAGGAACGTGGGAGAGCGGCGGTCGCCCCCAGGCTAGGCCGTTGGGGACACGGGAGAAAATCCTCTGGCTCACCAGGGGCACCCCAGTCCCCGGACCCTGTCCCCATCACTGTCCCCTGACTGCACTCCGCCTGTAGTGAGTGTGTCTGTCCGTCTGCCTGCCTGCCTGCCTGCCTGCCTGCCTGGCTGCCTATCTATCTGTTGGAGGAGGGGAGAGGCTAGTCTATGTCTGTGTGTCTCTGTGTGTCTATGGAATGGAGGAAGAGGAGGCTAGTATGTCTCTCTCTCGGCCTATCTATCTCTCTGACAATCCATCTATGCAATGGAGGAGGCAGAGGAGGCTAGTGTGTTTGTCTATCTGCCTAATTGAGGAGGAGAAGGAGTGTAGTGTGTGTGTGTGTGTGTAAGTGTGTGTGTGGGTCTGTCCATTTCTGTAATTTTCTATCTAATGGAGGAGGAGGTGGAGGAAGCTAGCGTGACTTTCTGTCTGTCTGTCTGCATACGCACCTAATGAAGTAGGAGGAGGCTACTGTGTTCGTCTAAGTGTCTTTCTATTGGAGGAGGTGAGTGTGTCTGTCTCTCAGTCTGTCTGTGGGTTTCTTTACCTACTAGAGGAGGAGGCTAGTGTGTCTATCTACTTACCTACCTGATTGAGGAGGAAGAGGAGGCTGCTGTGTGTGTGTATCTCTCTGACAATCTATTTCATGGAGGAGGAGATTGGTGTGTCCATCTACCTACCTAACTGAGGAGTAGGAGGAGGCTTCTGTGTGTGTGTGTGTGTGTGTGTGTGTGTGTGTGTTATGGTGTGTGCCTGTCTGTCTTTGTATCTATGTATCTGTGTACCTATGTAATGGAGGAGGAGGACGAGGTTAGTGTATCTATCTGTTAATAACAAAGAAAGAGACTAGCGTGTCTGCCTATTTATATGTCTGTCTCTCTGTGTATTGGAGGAAGCCTCCCGGGACTCCACTGACCTGGAGAGATGTCAAATGCCACCCTGAGGCAGAAGAAGGCGCCCAGAGAGCTGGCTGAGGGGGACTCGGGAGGAAATCCACAGGCTTGCCTGGGCAGCTCGCGTCCTTCGCTGCTGCCCTCTCTGCAGCCGCCCCGCCCCCTACCCCAATCCCGGCCCCTGGGCGTACAGCCCCAGCATACGCAGAAATAAATTCAAAATGGCTTAGACACTTAAACGTAAGACAAGACACCACACACCTCTCGGTAGGAAACGTAGGCCAAACAGTATCCCACGTACACCTCACCCATTTTCTCCTAGGGTAGTCTCCCCAAGCAACAGAAAACTCAGCAAAAATACAAACACAAACGGGAGCAAACTGAATTCATCAGCTTTGGCACACCAAAGGAAACCAGAAGCAGAACTAAACCACGACCTACCAAATAGGAGACAATCTTTGCCAAACATGAGGCTGACTAGGGGTTCATTTCCACCATATCCAAACAGCTCATCCGACTCAACGGACAGAAGACGACCCAATCCAAAAATGGGCAGAAGACGACCTCAGGAAGCAATTCTCCAGCGAAGACCCACCAGCGACCAATGAGAGGCACATGACAAAACAGGCTCAAGGTTGCTCATTATCCGAGGAATACAAGGCAAAACTACAATGAGGTGGCATCTCACCCCAGTTAGAGTGGCCATCATTCCAAAGCCCACACAGGATCAAGGCTACAGAGGCTGTGGAGAAAAGGGATCCCTCCTACACTGTCGGTGGGAATGTCGTTTGCTGCAGCCACTGTGCAAAACAGGAGGGAGAGCCCTCAAAAGACGGAAAATACACTGGTCAGAAGCTTTGGATCTCGGGGGGAGGCTAACAAGCTCCCAAAGGCCCGGCCTCGCCCCTGCTTCTGCCCCAGCTCGCCTGTGCCCCACAGGGTCCGGGGCGGCCTCCACTCCCAGGGCAGGGCCACCCGCGCGGGAAGGCCTCGCAAGGCCTGAGGGCCAGTCTCGGCTGGCCCGGGGCCGTCCAGCGCCCTCCCATCTCCCGGGGCTGCTCGCACTTTGCCAAAGCCGCCTGCGGGCGGCGGCCAAGAAAGCCGCGCGGTTCAGCCAGTACTAAGGAGGGGGAGGAAGGCACCCCAACCAGGCCGGGGGGCCCCGGGACCCGCCTCACGGTCCCAACCTGGACGCGCGGCCTGGACCCCACCGACGCACCCCTCCCCCCACCCCCGGGCGCCTCCCCAACTGCACAGCCCAGGCCTCACCCGCCGACTCCCCGACCTGCGCGCCCCCACCAGCGCCCCCTTACCTGGCTCGCGACGGCAGCAGAGGCGACAGCAAGCGGCGGGAGGCCGAGACCCCAGGCAGCCTTCCTCCTCCGGGAGCTGGTCCAGGAGCACCCAGCTCCCGCCCAGCTTCCTCACGTTCTGGGCGCGCCCCAGCGCCCCAGCGTCCCGGAGCCCGTGCGCGCCCGCGCAGGAGCAGCTTTCAGCGCCCCTCCCCCTCCCGCCCGCCTGACAGCAGCATGGAGGCTTGGCTGCGACTCCAGCAGTAGGGATGCTGCGAGTGGGGCCGGGCGGTGGGCCAGTGGAGCTTCGGGCGGTGGGGCGGTGGGGCGGTGGGGCGGTGGGGCGAGCCCAGCCCGCGGCCAGGGCTGGCCGGGTCCCCAACACCAACGCGGCCCCCCACGCCCTCCTCCAGGGTCCCGGCCCCCAAGTAGGACCACCACGGGCCCAGGGCCAGGCCTCACCCCACCAGCCCCATTACCACTGCTCGCCGACCCCCCACCCAGTCAGTGCCTCCCCACCCCCTGCCACGCCCGGTCCCCGATCCACTGCACCCCCGAGACCAAGCTGCTTCTCCTCACACCCAAATCCCGCCCCAGGTCTGCGCCCCACTAGGTCCTAAGCTACAGCCCCTGTAAACCGCGCTCACCCCAAGGGCCTCACCCCAGGTGATACTCCCCCCACCATCCGGAGACACTCCCCTAACCCTTCACCTAGGAATGAGCCCCCACCCTTCAGCCGGGTCACTTCCGCTCCCAGCAACCCCTCCCCCTCACCCTGTCCGCCCTCATCGCCAGATCGCCGCACACCCGGAGTGCACCCCTACCCCAGATGACCCCCTCAGCCCTCTCCTCGCGAGAGCCGGGCGCTCCGGGCTCCGATCACCACCGCGACAGCCGCTAGACAGGGATGCCCCGGGCCCACGGCAGGCACGCAGTCCTGGCTCCCAGGGGCGCGGCCCCGGCGGCCGGGTGGGCGGGGCTTGAGGCCATTCCAATTCCCTGCCCCACCCCCACGCCCCCATCCCACCCCGAAGCCCAATGCCTCCTCAGAGCCCATGGGATAGGTGGTCCCGAGCTGCACACCGCTCGCCAGTGGGCCTTGGCTGCTTGATGCTGCTGCGGGAAGGGAGGGTGCAGCCTTAGCCCGGCCCTCGGCCCCCGGGATGGACAGCGGGCAGCAGTGGCAGTGGCAGTGGTAGTGGTAGTGGGGGTGGCGGCGTCGGCGGGACAGGGCGGCTGTCCTGGGAGAGCAAGTCCACTTGCTCCCAATTCCCCCGCCGCCTGGCCTCTGCTGCCAGAGCTTCCTGGAAGGAGTTTCCCCCTGTCAGCCTGCCCCTGGGAGGCAGGCCGGCTATGGCCAGGGGGGCGGGGCGGCGGCAGTGGCAGCAGCAGAGCTGGAGATGGCAGGATTGGGGCTGACCCATACTACTAGCCAGGTACTTGCTCCCATTGCCCGCTGTCTCTGTCGCTGTCGCTGTCGCTGTCTCTGTCTCTGTCCCTGTCGCTGCCCCCGCCCCTGCACATTGACTGCACCACGCCCACCTCTCAGGAGCAGGATCACCTGAGGACAAGCCTCCAGGGACCCTGGGGCAGCAGAGACCGCCCCCAGAGCAGGCTGAGGGGGACACGCGAGGAAATGCACAGGACTGCCTTGGCAGCCCCCGCCCCACGCTGCCGCCCGCCCTCTCTGCAGCCGCCCCAGACCCCGCCACCACCACTGCCCCCTGAGCACACCGCGCCAGCATCCCGGGAGCCGGACAACACGGACATGTGCACCCAGTGAACCTGGCGTAGCACAGGGCGGCCCCTGAGCAAGCTGAGGGGTCACGAGAGGAAATCCACAGGCTTACCTGGGCAGCCCTCGCCACCGCTGCTGACCCCTCTGCAGCCTCCCCTTCCCCGCCCCGGGCCACCATCCCCTCAGCGCACCGCGCCTGCCTCCGGGGAGGCATGCAACACGTAGATGTGCAGCTAGTGAACCTGGGGTATCAGAGTCCGACCCCAGGCCAGGCCAAGGGATCATGGGAGCAAACACTCGGGCTTCTAGGGCAGCCCCGCCTCCTCTCTTCAGCCCCTGACCGAACCGCCCCAGCCTCCCATGACCTGGCTGACAAGGAGACTTCAATCCCGCAAACCTGGGGTGGCAGAGGCTGTCCCCAGGCCAAGGAGAGGGGGAGATGGGAGGAAACTTACCAACTCGCCAGGGCAGCCCCCTTAGCCGCAGTGCCTCCGGCCCTTCCACCACTGACCTCTTTCACTGACCGCACCACGCCCGCTCCCAAGAGCAGGCTGATTAAATGGCTTCAGTCTGAGGAACGTGGGAGAGCGGCGGTCGCCCCCAGGCTAGGCCGTTGGGGACACGGGAGAAAATCCTCTGGCTCACCAGGGGCACCCCAGTCCCCGGACCCTGTCCCCATCACTGTCCCCTGACTGCACTCCGCCTGTAGTGAGTGTGTCTGTCCGTCTGCCTGCCTGCCTGCCTGCCTGCCTGGCTGCCTATCTATCTGTTGGAGGAGGGGAGAGGCTAGTCTATGTCTGTGTGTCTCTGTGTGTCTATGGAATGGAGGAAGAGGAGGCTAGTATGTCTCTCTCTCGGCCTATCTATCTCTCTGACAATCCATCTATGCAATGGAGGAGGCAGAGGAGGCTAGTGTGTTTGTCTATCTGCCTAATTGAGGAGGAGAAGGAGTGTAGTGTGTGTGTGTGTGTGTGTGTGTAAGTGTGTGTGTGGGTCTGTCCATTTCTGTAATTTTCTATCTAATGGAGGAGGAGGTGGAGGAAGCTAGCGTGACTTTCTGTCTGTCTGTCTGCATACGCACCTAATGAAGTAGGAGGAGGCTACTGTGTTCGTCTAAGTGTCTTTCTATTGGAGGAGGTGAGTGTGTCTGTCTCTCAGTCTGTCTGTGGGTTTCTTTACCTACTAGAGGAGGAGGCTAGTGTGTCTATCTACTTACCTACCTGATTGAGGAGGAAGAGGAGGCTGCTGTGTGTGTGTATCTCTCTGACAATCTATTTCATGGAGGAGGAGATTGGTGTGTCCATCTACCTACCTAACTGAGGAGTAGGAGGAGGCTTCTGTGTGTGTGTGTGTGTGTGTGTGTGTGTGTGTGTGTTATGGTGTGTGCCTGTCTGTCTTTGTATCTATGTATCTGTGTACCTATGTAATGGAGGAGGAGGACGAGGTTAGTGTATCTATCTGTTAATAACAAAGAAAGAGACTAGCGTGTCTGCCTATTTATATGTCTGTCTCTCTGTGTATTGGAGGAAGCCTCCCGGGACTCCACTGACCTGGAGAGATGTCAAATGCCACCCTGAGGCAGAAGAAGGCGCCCAGAGAGCTGGCTGAGGGGGACTCGGGAGGAAATCCACAGGCTTGCCTGGGCAGCTCGCGTCCTTCGCTGCTGCCCTCTCTGCAGCCGCCCCGCCCCCTACCCCAATCCCGGCCCCTGGGCGTACAGCCCCAGCATACGCAGAAATAAATTCAAAATGGCTTAGACACTTAAACGTAAGACAAGACACCACACACCTCTCGGTAGGAAACGTAGGCCAAACAGTATCCCACGTACACCTCACCCATTTTCTCCTAGGGTAGTCTCCCCAAGCAACAGAAAACTCAGCAAAAATACAAACACAAACGGGAGCAAACTGAATTCATCAGCTTTGGCACACCAAAGGAAACCAGAAGCAGAACTAAACCACGACCTACCAAATAGGAGACAATCTTTGCCAAACATGAGGCTGACTAGGGGTTCATTTCCACCATATCCAAACAGCTCATCCGACTCAACGGACAGAAGACGACCCAATCCAAAAATGGGCAGAAGACGACCTCAGGAAGCAATTCTCCAGCGAAGACCCACCAGCGACCAATGAGAGGCACATGACAAAACAGGCTCAAGGTTGCTCATTATCCGAGGAATACAAGGCAAAACTACAATGAGGTGGCATCTCACCCCAGTTAGAGTGGCCATCATTCCAAAGCCCACACAGGATCAAGGCTACAGAGGCTGTGGAGAAAAGGGATCCCTCCTACACTGTCGGTGGGAATGTCGTTTGCTGCAGCCACTGTGCAAAACAGGAGGGAGAGCCCTCAAAAGACGGAAAATACACTGGTCAGAAGCTTTGGATCTCGGGGGGAGGCTAACAAGCTCCCAAAGGCCCGGACTCGCCCCTGCTTCTGCCCCAGCTCGCCTGTGCCCCACAGGGTCCGGGGCGGCCTCCACTCCCAGGGCAGGGCCACCCGCGCGGGAAGGCCTCGCAAGGCCTGAGGGCCAGTCTCGGCTGGCCCGGGGCCGTCCAGCGCCCTCCCATCTCCCGGGGCTGCTCGCACTTTGCCAAAGCCGCCTGCGGGCGGCGGCCAAGAAAGCCGCGCGGTTCAGCCAGTACTAAGGAGGGGGAGGAAGGCACCCCAACCAGGCCGGGGGGCCCCGGGACCCGCCTCACGGTCCCAACCTGGACGCGCGGCCTGGACCCCACCGACGCACCCCTCCCCCCACCCCCGGGCGCCTCCCCAACTGCACAGCCCAGGCCTCACCCGCCGACTCCCCGACCTGCGCGCCCCCACCAGCGCCCCCTTACCTGGCTCGCGACGGCAGCAGAGGCGACAGCAAGCGGCGGGAGGCCGAGACCCCAGGCAGCCTTCCTCCTCCGGGAGCTGGTCCAGGAGCACCCAGCTCCCGCCCAGCTTCCTCACGTTTTGCGCGCGCCCCAGCGCCCCGGCGTCCCGGAGCCCGTGCGCGCCCGCGCACGAGCAGCTTTCAGCGCCCCTCCCCATCCCGCCCGCCTGACAGCAGCATGGAGGCTTGGCTGCGACTCCAGCAGTAGGGATGCTGCGAGTGGGGCCGGGCGGTGGGCCAGTGGAGCTTCGGGCGGTGGGGCGGTGGGGCGGTGGGGCGGTGGGGCGAGCCCAGCCCGCGGCCAGGGCTGGCCGGGTCCCCAACACCAACGCGGCCCCCCACGCCCTCCTCCAGGGTCCCGGCCCCCAAGTAGGACCACCACGGGCCCAGGGCCAGGCCTCACCCCACCAGCCCCACTACCACTGCTCGCCGACCCCCCACCCAGTCAGTGCCTCCCCACCCCCTGCCACGCCTGGTCCCCGATCCACTGCACCCCCGAGACCAAGCTGCTTCTCCTCACACCCAAATCCCGCCCCAGGTCTGCGCCCCACTAGGTCCTAAGCTACAGCCCCTGTAAACCGCGCTCACCCCAAGGGCCTCACCCCAGGTGATACTCCCCCCACCATCCGGAGACACTCCCCTAACCCTTCACCTAGGAATGAGCCCCCACCCTTCAGCCGGGTCACTTCCGCTCCCAGCAACCCCTCCCCCTCACCCTGTCCGCCCTCATCGCCAGATCGCCGCACACCCGGAGTGCACCCCTACCCCAGATGACCCCCTCAGCCCTCTCCTCGCGAGAGCCGGGCGCTCCGGGCTCCGATCACCACCGCGACAGCCGCTAGACAGGGATGCCCCGGGCCCACGGCAGGCACGCAGTCCTGGCTCCCAGGGGCGCGGCCCCGGCGGCCGGGTGGGCGGGGCTTGAGGCCATTCCAATTCCCTGCCCCACCCCCACGCCCCCATCCCACCCCGAAGCCCAATGCCTCCTCAGAGCCCATGGGATAGGTGGTCCCGAGCTGCACACCGCTCGCCAGTGGGCCTTGGCTGCTTGATGTTGCTGCGGGGAGGGAGGGTGCAACCTTAGCCCGGCCCTCGGCCCCCGGGATGGACAGCGGGCAGCAGTGGCAGTGGCAGTGGTAGTGGTAGTGGGGGTGGCGGCGGAGGCGGCGCAGGCGGGACAGGGCGGCTGTCCTGGGAGAGCAAGTCCACTTGCTCCCAATTCCCCCGCCGCCTGGCCTCTGCTGCCAGAGCTTCCTGGAAGGAGTTTCCCCCTGTCAGCCTGCCCCTGGGAGGCAGGCCGGCTATGGCCAGGGGGGCGGGGCGGCGGCAGTGGCAGCAGCAGAGCTGGAGATGGCAGGATTGGGGCTGACCCATACTACTAGCCAGGTACTTGCTCCCATTGCCCGCTGTCTCTGTCGCTGTCGCTGTCGCTGTCTCTGTCTCTGTCCCTGTCGCTGCCCCCGCCCCTGCACATTGACTGCACCACGCCCACCTCTCAGGAGCAGGATCACCTGAGGACAAGCCTCCAGGGACCCTGGGGCAGCAGAGACCGCCCCCAGAGCAGGCTGAGGGGGACACGCGAGGAAATGCACAGGACTGCCTTGGCAGCCCCCGCCCCACGCTGCCGCCCGCCCTCTCTGCAGCCGCCCCAGACCCCGCCACCACCACTGCCCCCTGAGCACACCGCGCCAGCATCCCGGGAGCCGGACAACACGGACATGTGCACCCAGTGAACCTGGCGTAGCACAGGGCGGCCCCTGAGCAAGCTGAGGGGTCACGAGAGGAAATCCACAGGCTTACCTGGGCAGCCCTCGCCACCGCTGCTGACCCCTCTGCAGCCTCCCCTTCCCCGCCCCGGGCCACCATCCCCTCAGCGCACCGCGCCTGCCTCCGGGGAGGCATGCAACACGTAGATGTGCAGCTAGTGAACCTGGGGTATCAGAGTCCGACCCCAGGCCAGGCCAAGGGATCATGGGAGCAAACACTCGGGCTTCTAGGGCAGCCCCGCCTCCTCTCTTCAGCCCCTGACCGAACCGCCCCAGCCTCCCATGACCTGGCTGACAAGGAGACTTCAATCCCGCAAACCTGGGGTGGCAGAGGCTGTCCCCAGGCCAAGGAGAGGGGGAGATGGGAGGAAACTTACCAACTCGCCAGGGCAGCCCCCTTAGCCGCAGTGCCTCCGGCCCTTCCACCACTGACCTCTTTCACTGACCGCACCACGCCCGCTCCCAAGAGCAGGCTGATTAAATGGCTTCAGTCTGAGGAACGTGGGAGAGCGGCGGTCGCCCCCAGGCTAGGCCGTTGGGGACACGGGAGAAAATCCTCTGGCTCACCAGGGGCACCCCAGTCCCCGGACCCTGTCCCCATCACTGTCCCCTGACTGCACTCCGCCTGTAGTGAGTGTGTCTGTCCGTCTGCCTGCCTGCCTGCCTGCCTGCCTGCCTGGCTGCCTATCTATCTGTTGGAGGAGGGGAGAGGCTAGTCTATGTCTGTGTGTCTCTGTGTGTCTATGGAATGGAGGAAGAGGAGGCTAGTATGTCTCTCTCTCGGCCTATCTATCTCTCTGACAATCCATCTATGCAATGGAGGAGGCAGAGGAGGCTAGTGTGTTTGTCTATCTGCCTAATTGAGGAGGAGAAGGAGTGTAGTGTGTGTGTGTGTGTGTAAGTGTGTGTGTGGGTCTGTCCATTTCTGTAATTTTCTATCTAATGGAGGAGGAGGTGGAGGAAGCTAGCGTGACTTTCTGTCTGTCTGTCTGCATACGCACCTAATGAAGTAGGAGGAGGCTACTGTGTTCGTCTAAGTGTCTTTCTATTGGAGGAGGTGAGTGTGTCTGTCTCTCAGTCTGTCTGTGGGTTTCTTTACCTACTAGAGGAGGAGGCTAGTGTGTCTATCTACTTACCTACCTGATTGAGGAGGAAGAGGAGGCTGCTGTGTGTGTGTATCTCTCTGACAATCTATTTCATGGAGGAGGAGATTGGTGTGTCCATCTACCTACCTAACTGAGGAGTAGGAGGAGGCTTCTGTGTGTGTGTGTGTGTGTGTGTGTGTGTGTGTGTGTTATGGTGTGTGCCTGTCTGTCTTTGTATCTATGTATCTGTGTACCTATGTAATGGAGGAGGAGGACGAGGTTAGTGTATCTATCTGTTAATAACAAAGAAAGAGACTAGCGTGTCTGCCTATTTATATGTCTGTCTCTCTGTGTATTGGAGGAAGCCTCCCGGGACTCCACTGACCTGGAGAGATGTCAAATGCCACCCTGAGGCAGAAGAAGGCGCCCAGAGAGCTGGCTGAGGGGGACTCGGGAGGAAATCCACAGGCTTGCCTGGGCAGCTCGCGTCCTTCGCTGCTGCCCTCTCTGCAGCCGCCCCGCCCCCTACCCCAATCCCGGCCCCTGGGCGTACAGCCCCAGCATACGCAGAAATAAATTCAAAATGGCTTAGACACTTAAACGTAAGACAAGACACCACACACCTCTCGGTAGGAAACGTAGGCCAAACAGTATCCCACGTACACCTCACCCATTTTCTCCTAGGGTAGTCTCCCCAAGCAACAGAAAACTCAGCAAAAATACAAACACAAACGGGAGCAAACTGAATTCATCAGCTTTGGCACACCAAAGGAAACCAGAAGCAGAACTAAACCACGACCTACCAAATAGGAGACAATCTTTGCCAAACATGAGGCTGACTAGGGGTTCATTTCCACCATATCCAAACAGCTCATCCGACTCAACGGACAGAAGACGACCCAATCCAAAAATGGGCAGAAGACGACCTCAGGAAGCAATTCTCCAGCGAAGACCCACCAGCGACCAATGAGAGGCACATGACAAAACAGGCTCAAGGTTGCTCATTATCCGAGGAATACAAGGCAAAACTACAATGAGGTGGCATCTCACCCCAGTTAGAGTGGCCATCATTCCAAAGCCCACACAGGATCAAGGCTACAGAGGCTGTGGAGAAAAGGGATCCCTCCTACACTGTCGGTGGGAATGTCGTTTGCTGCAGCCACTGTGCAAAACAGGAGGGAGAGCCCTCAAAAGACGGAAAATACACTGGTCAGAAGCTTTGGATCTCGGGGGGAGGCTAACAAGCTCCCAAAGGCCCGGCCTCGCCCCTGCTTCTGCCCCAGCTCGCCTGTGCCCCACAGGGTCCGGGGCGGCCTCCACTCCCAGGGCAGGGCCACCCGCGCGGGAAGGCCTCGCAAGGCCTGAGGGCCAGTCTCGGCTGGCCCGGGGCCGTCCAGCGCCCTCCCATCTCCCGGGGCTGCTCGCACTTTGCCAAAGCCGCCTGCGGGCGGCGGCCAAGAAAGCCGCGCGGTTCAGCCAGTACTAAGGAGGGGGAGGAAGGCACCCCAACCAGGCCGGGGGGCCCCGGGACCCGCCTCACGGTCCCAACCTGGACGCGCGGCCTGGACCCCACCGACGCACCCCTCCCCCCACCCCCGGGCGCCTCCCCAACTGCACAGCCCAGGCCTCACCCGCCGACTCCCCGACCTGCGCGCCCCCACCAGCGCCCCCTTACCTGGCTCGCGACGGCAGCAGAGGCGACAGCAAGCGGCGGGAGGCCGAGACCCCAGGCAGCCTTCCTCCTCCGGGAGCTGGTCCAGGAGCACCCAGCTCCCGCCCAGCTTCCTCACGTTCTGGGCGCGCCCCAGCGCCCCAGCGTCCCGGAGACCGTGCGCGCCCGCGCAGGAGCAGCTTTCAGCGCCCCTCCCCCTCCCGCCCGCCTGACAGCAGCATGGAGGCTTGGCTGCGACTCCAGCAGTAGGGATGCTGCGAGTGGGGCCGGGCGGTGGGCCAGTGGAGCTTCGGGCGGTGGGGCGGTGGGGCGGTGGGGCGGTGGGGCGAGCCCAGCCCGCGGCCAGGGCTGGCCGGGTCCCCAACACCAACGCGGCCCCCCACGCCCTCCTCCAGGGTCCCGGCCCCCAAGTAGGACCACCACGGGCCCAGGGCCAGGCCTCACCCCACCAGCCCCATTACCACTGCTCGCCGACCCCCCACCCAGTCAGTGCCTCCCCACCCCCTGCCACGCCCGGTCCCCGATCCACTGCACCCCCGAGACCAAGCTGCTTCTCCTCACACCCAAATCCCGCCCCAGGTCTGCGCCCCACTAGGTCCTAAGCTACAGCCCCTGTAAACCGCGCTCACCCCAAGGGCCTCACCCCAGGTGATACTCCCCCCACCATCCGGAGACACTCCCCTAACCCTTCACCTAGGAATGAGCCCCCACCCTTCAGCCGGGTCACTTCCGCTCCCAGCAACCCCTCCCCCTCACCCTGTCCGCCCTCATCGCCAGATCGCCGCACACCCGGAGTGCACCCCTACCCCAGATGACCCCCTCAGCCCTCTCCTCGCGAGAGCCGGGCGCTCCGGGCTCCGATCACCACCGCGACAGCCGCTAGACAGGGATGCCCCGGGCCCACGGCAGGCACGCAGTCCTGGCTCCCAGGGGCGCGGCCCCGGCGGCCGGGTGGGCGGGGCTTGAGGCCATTCCAATTCCCTGCCCCACCCCCACGCCCCCATCCCACCCCGAAGCCCAATGCCTCCTCAGAGCCCATGGGATAGGTGGTCCCGAGCTGCACACCGCTCGCCAGTGGGCCTTGGCTGCTTGATGCTGCTGCGGGAAGGGAGGGTGCAGCCTTAGCCCGGCCCTCGGCCCCCGGGATGGACAGCGGGCAGCAGTGGCAGTGGCAGTGGTAGTGGTAGTGGGGGTGGCGGCGTCGGCGGGACAGGGCGGCTGTCCTGGGAGAGCAAGTCCACTTGCTCCCAATTCCCCCGCCGCCTGGCCTCTGCTGCCAGAGCTTCCTGGAAGGAGTTTCCCCCTGTCAGCCTGCCCCTGGGAGGCAGGCCGGCTATGGCCAGGGGGGCGGGGCGGCGGCAGTGGCAGCAGCAGAGCTGGAGATGGCAGGATTGGGGCTGACCCATACTACTAGCCAGGTACTTGCTCCCATTGCCCGCTGTCTCTGTCGCTGTCGCTGTCGCTGTCTCTGTCTCTGTCCCTGTCGCTGCCCCCGCCCCTGCACATTGACTGCACCACGCCCACCTCTCAGGAGCAGGATCACCTGAGGACAAGCCTCCAGGGACCCTGGGGCAGCAGAGACCGCCCCCAGAGCAGGCTGAGGGGGACACGCGAGGAAATGCACAGGACTGCCTTGGCAGCCCCCGCCCCACGCTGCCGCCCGCCCTCTCTGCAGCCGCCCCAGACCCCGCCACCACCACTGCCCCCTGAGCACACCGCGCCAGCATCCCGGGAGCCGGACAACACGGACATGTGCACCCAGTGAACCTGGCGTAGCACAGGGCGGCCCCTGAGCAAGCTGAGGGGTCACGAGAGGAAATCCACAGGCTTACCTGGGCAGCCCTCGCCACCGCTGCTGACCCCTCTGCAGCCTCCCCTTCCCCGCCCCGGGCCACCATCCCCTCAGCGCACCGCGCCTGCCTCCGGGGAGGCATACAACACGTAGATGTGCAGCTAGTGAACCTGGGGTATCAGAGTCCGACCCCAGGCCAGGCCAAGGGATCATGGGAGCAAACACTCGGGCTTCTAGGGCAGCCCCGCCTCCTCTCTGCAGCCCCTGACCGAACCGCCCCAGCCTCCCATGACCTGGCTGACAAGGAGACTTCAATCCCGCAAACCTGGGGTGGCAGAGGCTGTCCCCAGGCCAAGGAGAGGGGGAGATGGGAGGAAACTTACCAACTCGCCAGGGCAGCCCCCTTAGCCGCAGTGCCTCCGGCCCTTCCACCACTGACCTCTTTCACTGACCGCACCACGCCCGCTCCCAAGAGCAGGCTGATTAAATGGCTTCAGTCTGAGGAACGTGGGAGAGCGGCGGTCGCCCCCAGGCTAGGCCGTTGGGGACACGGGAGAAAATCCTCTGGCTCACCAGGGGCACCCCAGTCCCCGGACCCTGTCCCCATCACTGTCCCCTGACTGCACTCCGCCTGTAGTGAGTGTGTCTGTCCGTCTGCCTGCCTGCCTGCCTGCCTGCCTGGCTGCCTATCTATCTGTTGGAGGAGGGGAGAGGCTAGTCTATGTCTGTGTGTCTCTGTGTGTCTATGGAATGGAGGAAGAGGAGGCTAGTATGTCTCTCTCTCGGCCTATCTATCTCTCTGACAATCCATCTATGCAATGGAGGAGGCAGAGGAGGCTAGTGTGTTTGTCTATCTGCCTAATTGAGGAGGAGAAGGAGTGTAGTGTGTGTGTGTGTGTGTGTGTGTAAGTGTGTGTGTGGGTCTGTCCATTTCTGTAATTTTCTATCTAATGGAGGAGGAGGTGGAGGAAGCTAGCGTGACTTTCTGTCTGTCTGTCTGCATACGCACCTAATGAAGTAGGAGGAGGCTACTGTGTTCGTCTAAGTGTCTTTCTATTGGAGGAGGTGAGTGTGTCTGTCTCTCAGTCTGTCTGTGGGTTTCTTTACCTACTAGAGGAGGAGGCTAGTGTGTCTATCTACTTACCTACCTGATTGAGGAGGAAGAGGAGGCTGCTGTGTGTGTGTATCTCTCTGACAATCTATTTCATGGAGGAGGAGATTGGTGTGTCCATCTACCTACCTAACTGAGGAGTAGGAGGAGGCTTCTGTGTGTGTGTGTGTGTGTGTGTGTGTGTGTGTGTGTTATGGTGTGTGCCTGTCTGTCTTTGTATCTATGTATCTGTGTACCTATGTAATGGAGGAGGAGGACGAGGTTAGTGTATCTATCTGTTAATAACAAAGAAAGAGACTAGCGTGTCTGCCTATTTATATGTCTGTCTCTCTGTGTATTGGAGGAAGCCTCCCGGGACTCCACTGACCTGGAGAGATGTCAAATGCCACCCTGAGGCAGAAGAAGGCGCCCAGAGAGCTGGCTGAGGGGGACTCGGGAGGAAATCCACAGGCTTGCCTGGGCAGCTCGCGTCCTTCGCTGCTGCCCTCTCTGCAGCCGCCCCGCCCCCTACCCCAATCCCGGCCCCTGGGCGTACAGCCCCAGCATACGCAGAAATAAATTCAAAATGGCTTAGACACTTAAACGTAAGACAAGACACCACACACCTCTCGGTAGGAAACGTAGGCCAAACAGTATCCCACGTACACCTCACCCATTTTCTCCTAGGGTAGTCTCCCCAAGCAACAGAAAACTCAGCAAAAATACAAACACAAACGGGAGCAAACTGAATTCATCAGCTTTGGCACACCAAAGGAAACCAGAAGCAGAACTAAACCACGACCTACCAAATAGGAGACAATCTTTGCCAAACATGAGGCTGACTAGGGGTTCATTTCCACCATATCCAAACAGCTCATCCGACTCAACGGACAGAAGACGACCCAATCCAAAAATGGGCAGAAGACGACCTCAGGAAGCAATTCTCCAGCGAAGACCCACCAGCGACCAATGAGAGGCACATGACAAAACAGGCTCAAGGTTGCTCATTATCCGAGGAATACAAGGCAAAACTACAATGAGGTGGCATCTCACCCCAGTTAGAGTGGCCATCATTCCAAAGCCCACACAGGATCAAGGCTACAGAGGCTGTGGAGAAAAGGGATCCCTCCTACACTGTCGGTGGGAATGTCGTTTGCTGCAGCCACTGTGCAAAACAGGAGGGAGAGCCCTCAAAAGACGGAAAATACACTGGTCAGAAGCTTTGGATCTCGGGGGGAGGCTAACAAGCTCCCAAAGGCCCGGCCTCGCCCCTGCTTCTGCCCCAGCTCGCCTGTGCCCCACAGGGTCCGGGGCGGCCTCCACTCCCAGGGCAGGGCCACCCGCGCGGGAAGGCCTCGCAAGGCCTGAGGGCCAGTCTCGGCTGGCCCGGGGCCGTCCAGCGCCCTCCCATCTCCCGGGGCTGCTCGCACTTTGCCAAAGCCGCCTGCGGGCGGCGGCCAAGAAAGCCGCGCGGTTCAGCCAGTACTAAGGAGGGGGAGGAAGGCACCCCAACCAGGCCGGGGGGCCCCGGGACCCGCCTCACGGTCCCAACCTGGACGCGCGGCCTGGACCCCACCGACGCACCCCTCCCCCCACCCCCGGGCGCCTCCCCAACTGCACAGCCCAGGCCTCACCCGCCGACTCCCCGACCTGCGCGCCCCCACCAGCGCCCCCTTACCTGGCTCGCGACGGCAGCAGAGGCGACAGCAAGCGGCGGGAGGCCGAGACCCCAGGCAGCCTTCCTCCTCCGGGAGCTGGTCCAGGAGCACCCAGCTCCCGCCCAGCTTCCTCACGTTCTGCGCGCGCCCCAGCGCCCTGGCGTCCCGGCGCCCGTGCGCGCGCGCGCACGAGCAGCTTTCAGCGCCCCTCCCCCTCCCGCCCGCCTGACAGCAGCATGGAGGCTTGGCTGCGACTCCAGCAGTAGGGATGCTGCGAGTGGGGCCGGGCGGTGGGCCAGTGGAGCTTCGGGCGGTGGGGCGGTGGGGCGGTGGGGCGAGCCCAGCCCGCGGCCAGGGCTGGCCGGGTCCCCAACACCAACGCGGCCCCCCATGCCCTCCTCCAGGGTCCCGGCCCCCAAGTAGGACCACCACGGGCCCAGGGCCAGGCCTCACACCACCAGCCCCACTACCACTGCTCGCCGACCCCCCACCCAGTCAATGCCTCCCCACCCCCTGCCACGCCCGGTCCCCGATCCACTGCACCCCCGAGACAAAGCTGCTTCTCCTCACACCCAAATCCCGCCCCAGGTCTGCGCCCCACTCGGTCCTAAGCTACAGCCCCTGTAAACCGCGCTCCCCCCTCGGGCCTTACCCCAGGTCCCCCCACCGTCCGGAGATACTCCCCTAACCCTTCACCTAGGAATGAGCCCCCACCCTTCAGCCGGGTCACTTCCGCTCCCAGCAACCCCTCCCCCTCACCCTGTCCGCCCTCATCGCCAGATCGCCGCACACCCGGAGTGCACCCCTACCCCAGATGACCCCCTCAGCCCTCTCCTCGCGAGAGCCGGGCGCTCCGGGCTCCGATCACCACCGCGACAGCCGCTAGACAGGGATGCCCCGGGCCCACGGCAGGCACGCAGTCCTGGCTCCCAGGGGCGCGGCCCCGGCGGCCGGGTGGGCGGGGCTTGAGGCCATTCCAATTCCCTGCCCCACCCCCACGCCCCCATCCCACCCCGAAGCCCAATGCCTCCTCAGAGCCCATGGGATAGGTGGTCCCGAGCTGCACACCGCTCGCCAGTGGGCCTTGGCTGCTTGATGCTGCTGCGGGGAGGGAGGGTGCAGCCTTAGCCCGGCCCTCGGCCCCCGGGATGGACAGCGGGCAGCAGTGGCAGTGGCAGTGGTAGTGGTAGTGGGGGTGGCGGCGTCGGCGGGACAGGGCGGCTGTCCTGGGAGAGCAAGTCCACTTGCTCCCAATTCCCCCGCCGCCTGGCCTCTGCTGCCAGAGCTTCCTGGAAGGAGTTTCCCCCTGTCAGCCTGCCCCTGGGAGGCAGGCCGGCTATGGCCAGGGGGGCGGGGCGGCGGCAGTGGCAGCAGCAGAGCTGGAGATGGCAGGATTGGGGCTGACCCATACTACTAGCCAGGTACTTGCTCCCATTGCCCGCTGTCTCTGTCGCTGTCGCTGTCGCTGTCTCTGTCTCTGTCCCTGTCGCTGCCCCCGCCCCTGCACATTGACTGCACCACGCCCACCTCTCAGGAGCAGGATCACCTGAGGACAAGCCTCCAGGGACCCTGGGGCAGCAGAGACCGCCCCCAGAGCAGGCTGAGGGGGACACGCGAGGAAATGCACAGGACTGCCTTGGCAGCCCCCGCCCCACGCTGCCGCCCGCCCTCTCTGCAGCCGCCCCAGACCCCGCCACCACCACTGCCCCCTGAGCACACCGCGCCAGCATCCCGGGAGCCGGACAACACGGACATGTGCACCCAGTGAACCTGGCGTAGCACAGGGCGGCCCCTGAGCAAGCTGAGGGGTCACGAGAGGAAATCCACAGGCTTACCTGGGCAGCCCTCGCCACCGCTGCTGACCCCTCTGCAGCCTCCCCTTCCCCGCCCCGGGCCACCATCCCCTCAGCGCACCGCGCCTGCCTCCGGGGAGGCATGCAACACGTAGATGTGCAGCTAGTGAACCTGGGGTATCAGAGTCCGACCCCAGGCCAGGCCAAGGGATCATGGGAGCAAACACTCGGGCTTCTAGGGCAGCCCCGCCTCCTCTCTGCAGCCCCTGACCGAACCGCCCCAGCCTCCCATGACCTGGCTGACAAGGAGACTTCAATCCCGCAAACCTGGGGTGGCAGAGGCTGTCCCCAGGCCAAGGAGAGGGGGAGATGGGAGGAAACTTACCAACTCGCCAGGGCAGCCCCCTTAGCCGCAGTGCCTCCGGCCCTTCCACCACTGACCTCTTTCACTGACCGCACCACGCCCGCTCCCAAGAGCAGGCTGATTAAATGGCTTCAGTCTGAGGAACGTGGGAGAGCGGCGGTCGCCCCCAGGCTAGGCCGTTGGGGACACGGGAGAAAATCCTCTGGCTCACCAGGGGCACCCCAGTCCCCGGACCCTGTCCCCATCACTGTCCCCTGACTGCACTCCGCCTGTAGTGAGTGTGTCTGTCCGTCTGCCTGCCTGCCTGCCTGCCTGCCTGGCTGCCTATCTATCTGTTGGAGGAGGGGAGAGGCTAGTCTATGTCTGTGTGTCTCTGTGTGTCTATGGAATGGAGGAAGAGGAGGCTAGTATGTCTCTCTCTCGGCCTATCTATCTCTCTGACAATCCATCTATGCAATGGAGGAGGCAGAGGAGGCTAGTGTGTTTGTCTATCTGCCTAATTGAGGAGGAGAAGGAGTGTAGTGTGTGTGTGTGTGTGTGTGTGTGTAAGTGTGTGTGTGGGTCTGTCCATTTCTGTAATTTTCTATCTAATGGAGGAGGAGGTGGAGGAAGCTAGCGTGACTTTCTGTCTGTCTGTCTGCATACGCACCTAATGAAGTAGGAGGAGGCTACTGTGTTCGTCTAAGTGTCTTTCTATTGGAGGAGGTGAGTGTGTCTGTCTCTCAGTCTGTCTGTGGGTTTCTTTACCTACTAGAGGAGGAGGCTAGTGTGTCTATCTACTTACTTACCTGATTGAGGAGTAAGAGGAGGCTGCTGTGTGTGTGTATCTCTCTGACAATCTATTTCATGGAGGAGGAGATTGGTGTGTCCATCTACCTACCTAACTGAGGAGTAGGAGGAGGCTTCTGTGTGTGTGTGTGTGTGTGTGTGTGTGTGTGTGTGTGTGTTATGGTGTGTGCCTGTCTGTCTTTGTATCTATGTATCTGTGAACCTATGTAATGGAGGAGGAGGACGAGGTTAGTGTATCTATCTGTTAATAACAAAGAAAGAGACTAGCGTGTCTGCCTATTTATATGTCTGTCTCTCTGTGTATTGGAGGAAGCCTCCCGGGACTCCACTGACCTGGAGAGATGTCAAATGCCACCCTGAGGCAGAAGAAGGCGCCCAGAGAGCTGGCTGAGGGGGACTCGGGAGGAAATCCACAGGCTTGCCTGGGCAGCTCGCGTCCTTTGCTGCTGCCCTCTCTGCAGCCGCCCCGCCCCCTACCCCAATCCCGGCCCCTGGGCGTACAGCCCCAGCATACGCAGAAATAAATTCAAAATGGCTTAGACACTTAAACGTAAGACAAGACACCACACACCTCTCGGTAGGAAACGTAGGCCAAACAGTATCCCACGTACACCTCACCCATTTTCTCCTAGGGTAGTCTCCCCAAGCAACAGAAAACTCAGCAAAAATACAAACACAAACGGGAGCAAACTGAATTCATCAGCTTTGGCACACCAAAGGAAACCAGAAGCAGAACTAAACCACGACCTACCAAATAGGAGACAATCTTTGCCAAACATGAGACTGACTAGGGGTTCATTTCCACCATATCCAAACAGCTCATCCGACTCAACGGACAGAAGACGACCCAATCCAAAAATGGGCAGAAGACGACCTCAGGAAGCAATTCTCCAGCGAAGACCCACCAGCGACCAATGAGAGGCACATGACAAAACAGGCTCAAGGTTGCTCATTATCCGAGGAATACAAGGCAAAACTCCAATGAGGTGGCATCTCACCCCAGTTAGAGTGGCCATCATTCCAAAGCCCACACAGGATCAAGGCTACAGAGGCTGTGGAGAAAAGGGATCCCTCCTACACTGTCGGTGGGAATGTCGTTTGCTGCAGCCACTGTGCAAAACAGGAGGGAGAGCCCTCAAAAGACGGAAAATACACTGGTCAGAAGCTTTGGATCTCGGGGGGAGGCTAACAAGCTCCCAAAGGCCCGGCCTCGCCCCTGCTTCTGCCCCAGCTCGCCTGTGCCCCACAGGGTCCGGGGCGGCCTCCACTCCCAGGGCAGGGCCACCCGCGCGGGAAGGCCTCGCAAGGCCTGAGGGCCAGTCTCGGCTGGCCCGGGGCCGTCCAGCGCCCTCCCATCTCCCGGGGCTGCTCGCACTTTGCCAAAGCCGCCTGCGGGCGGCGGCCAAGAAAGCCGCGCGGTTCAGCCAGTACTAAGGAGGGGGAGGAAGGCACCCCAACCAGGCCGGGGGGCCCCGGGACCCGCCTCACGGTCCCAACCTGGACGCGCGGCCTGGACCCCACCGACGCACCCCTCCCCCCACCCCCGGGCGCCTCCCCAACTGCACAGCCCAGGCCTCACCCGCCGACTCCCCGACCTGCGCGCCCCCACCAGCGCCCCCTTACCTGGCTCGCGACGGCAGCAGAGGCGACAGCAAGCGGCGGGAGGCCGAGACCCCAGGCAGCCTTCCTCCTCCGGGAGCTGGTCCAGGAGCACCCAGCTCCCGCCCAGCTTCCTCACGTTCTGCGCGCGCCCCAGCGCCCCGGCGTCCCGGCGCCCGTGCGCGCCCGCGCAGGAGCAGCTTTCAGCGCCCCTCCCCCTCCCGCCCGCCTGACAGCAGCATGGAGGCTTGGCTGCGACTCCAGCAGTAGGGATGCTGCGAGTGGGGCCGGGCGGTGGGCCGGTGGAGCTTCGGGCGGTGGGGCGGTGGGGCGGTGGGGCGAGCCCAGCCCGCGGCCAGGGCTGGCCGGGTCCCCAACACCAACGCGGCCCCCCACGCCCTCCTCCAGGGTCCCGGCCCCCAAGTAGGACCACCACGGGCCCAGGGCCAGGCCTCACCCCACCAGCCCCACTACCACTGCTCGCCGACCCCCCACCCAGTCAATGCCTCCCCACCCCCTGCCACGCCCGGTCCCCGATCCACTGCACCCCCGAGACAAAGCTGCTTCTCCTCACACCCAAATCCCGCCCCAGGTCTGCGCCCCACTCGGTCCTAAGCTACAGCCCCTGTAAACCGCGCTCACCCGAAGGGCCTCACCCCAGGTGATACTCCCCTAACCGTCCGGAGATACTCCCCTAACCCTTCACCTAGAAATGAGCCCCCACCCTTCAGCCGGGTCACTTCCGCTCCCAGCAACCCCTCCCCCTCACCCTGTCCGCCCTCATCGCCAGATCGCCGCACACCCGGAGTGCACCCCTACCCCAGATGACCCCCTCAGCCCTCTCCTCGCAAGAGCCGGGCGCTCCGGGCTCCGATCACCACGGCGACAGCCGCTAGACAGGGATGCCCCGGGCCCACGGCAGGCACGCAGTCCTGGCTCCCAGGGGCGCGGCCCCGGCGGCCGGGTGGGCGGGGCTTGAGGCCATTCCAATTCCCTGCCCCACCCCCACGCCCCCATCCCACCCCGAAGCCCAATGCCTCCTCAGAGCCCATGGGATAGGTGGTCCCGAGCTGCACACCGCTCGCCAGTGGGCCTTGGCTGCTTGATGCTGGTGCGGGGAGGGAGTGTGCCGCCTTCGCCCTGCCCTCGGTCCCCGGGATGGACAGCGGGCTGCAGTTCTAGTGGTGTCGATGGCGGAGGCTTTGGGCGGCTGCCCTTGGAGAGCTAGTCTCCTTGCTCCCACCTCCCCCTCCGCTAGTCCTCTGCTGTCAGTGCTTCCTGGAATCAGTGTGTGTCCCCCTGTCATCCTGCCTGTGGGAGGCAACCTGGCTGTGTACAGGGGGGCGGGCGGCGGCAGTGGCTGCATCAGCGCTGGAGATTGCAGGATTGGGGCTGCCCCATGCTGCTAGATGTAGGACTTACTCCCATTTCCCGCTGTCGCTCTCTCTGTCCCTGTCGCTGCCCCCACCCCTGCACATTGACTGCACCACGCCCACCTCTCAGGATCAGGATGACTTGAGGAGAAGCCTACATGGTCCCTGGTGCAGCAGAGGTCACCTCGAGGCCTGGCTGCTTGGGAGATGATAGCAAAGCTACCGGCTGTCCGAAATCAACGCTCTCTTCTCCTGCTGTCTCTTCCGCCAGGGCATCACCTGCCCTCATTTTGGTCTTCCCTTGTGCTCCCTGACCGAACCGCGTAGGTTCCAGAAATGAGGCTGTCCTCCACACGTGAGTGCTGCAAACCTGGGGAACCAGATGCTGCCCGCAAGCCAGGCCCATGGGGAGATGGGAGAATGTAATTTTTATCCTGATTATTTATGTTATTTGTTGGCCTGGGTTCATGCAGAGTGCAGCATCTGGCATGGTTGTTTCCTCAAAAGCTTTGCTACCATCCCTGGGAAACACCCAGCCCTGGGGAACACGTAGCCCTGGGGAACACGCAGCCCTGGGACCCCTGGTGATGCCTGATCTGTTGGAAGCCTCTTCCCATGATCAGCCCCTTTCCTGGTCTTTTCTTGGAATTGTCAGCTCTTCTAACCTACTTGTGTCATGTCCTGAGGAATACTTTACACTCCAAAAAAAAAAAACTGTATTGGTTTGGTTTTGAATGGAATGTCCTGTAGTCTCTTTGAAGACCAAGTGTTCTATTGTATCATTTATGACAACTGCTGCTTTAATGATTTTCTGTCTGGATGACTTATCCATTCATTTAAGTGCAGGTGTTAAAATCCCCTATTATTTTTATAGTATTTTTAATTCTGCCTTTATGTCTGTTAGTATTTGCTTTTATGTTTCTTTAGATGCTACTGTTTTGGGTGCATGTGTTTAGGGATGTAATACACTTTTTTTCTTGTACTGATCCCTTTGTCATTACAAAATGCCTTTCTTTGTCTTTTGTTATAACCTTTGGTTTCAAGTTTATTTTGTCTGATAGGAATACTGCTTTCCCTGCTTTCTTGTTTCTGTTAGCATGAAATACCTTTTCCATCCTCTCTCTTTCAGTCTGTGTGTCTTTAGCTTTGAAGTGAGTCTCTTTTAGGAAGTGTAATGATGACTCTTGTTTCTTTATCCAAACAACCACCCTTGTCTTTTGATGAAGAGCAACTAGTCCATTGACATTTAAAGTAACTGCTGATAGAGAAGAACCTATTGCCGCTTCATTATTTGTTTCCCAGTTGTTTTTGTAGTTCTCCTATGTTCATTTCTTCTTCTTTCTGTTTCTTTCCTTGTGGTTTGATGATTTCCCCTAGCAGAATGTTTGTGTTCCTTTCTTCCTAGTTTTTATGTTCTATTGTAGATTTTTTGTTTTGTGGTTACCATGCGTTTCATAGATGTTGATGTATAATTATATCTACTTGTTTTAAATAAGATAGTCATTTAAGTTCAATCATATGGTAAATGAGCTACATTTTAACTGCCCTCCCCTACATTTGTTTTTTTATGTTACACTTTACATCTTTCTTGCTTATCTTTTATCTGTTTATTACAGTTATAGCTGCTTTTGCCATTTTTTGTCTTTAAACTATGTAGTGGCTTATTCAAGCAATTGATCCTCAGTCCTTACTACATATTTGCTTTTCCTCCTGAGTTTTTCCTTTTCCTGTAGATTCTTACTTCTTTTCTCAATTTTTAACATTCTTTTCCACCAAACCCCCCAAACCCCCCACAAAAACCAACCAACACACTTATGTGATTGCAGGTACTTTCTTTTGTCAGGACACAGACTTTATTTCCCCCCAGAGTTAACATACTAAGTTCAGGAATTAGATCTAAAAGTAAAGGACACTGCTGCTGCTAATATCGTCATTAGCCTGTGCAGTTTGATAATTGGCTTTTTCACTGTTGAGATTATGTGTGTGTCTCCATTTCTGCTTCTGAGAGGCCCAGGCATTTGGGGACCCCGGACAGGGAACTCCTGCTCATCATAGTGTCTTTGAGAAAAGCTACATAGAGGGCATTTTTTTCCTTCAAATCACAGTTCTCCTTTTTAGAAGGAGCAAAAAATGAAGGCAGAGAATCTCTTTACAAAGTAATCTGTTTATTTTGATGGGAATGATGTTTCCAAATTTGGGAGACTTGGCAAACACTCTCATTACATTCTTGCCTAGCCAGCAGCTTAGGAGTCCTCAGACCCAGAAGTGTTGACCTGGGCCGGCCCTGTTATAGCTCATCACCAAGCCACCTGCTCCTGAACCTACCCCCCTCCCAGCTGTGCAGCCCCGGGAGATGCTGTCTCTCCTGGGCTCAGCCTGATGGCACAGGGGTCTTTGTTATCCTCCAAGCATCAGTCTAAGAAAGTCAGCAGTCTTGTTTTCCATCTCCTGAGTTTATGTAGGAGTGGAAAAACTCCAGATAAAATATTCAAATCTAGGCTCTATCCTGGCCCCGAGATGGGTCCTCTTGGCTTACGGGGGCATGTGACCTGCCTGAGTAAGTAACCTTAGACTAAACTGGGAGAAGAATACATGGAGGCAGGATGAATGGTCCTCAACTGGCTACAGCATCACTAAACAATGAGTCCAGCAAACAAGAGGGATGGTAAGGGAACTGGTGTGATCCTCCAGGCTTCAAAAGAGGAGGGGTCTCTGTTCTCTGTGCGAGTCTGAGGAGGAGACTTGGGAGGTGGGGGCAGGTAGCAGAGATAAGAAGCCAGCAGCTGGATGTCACGTTACAAAGTTGAAAGGAAGTAGAGAAACCACAAACAGGCGGAAGAAAGATCAGAGAAAGCTATTATTATGCAATATGCCCATTGCAGTCGACAGGCGGCCCCTGCCCTTCATCTTTCTTAACCTCAGATTCCGAGAAAGCCTTTGTTACAGCCTGGTCAGTCACACACAGGCACACGCTGGGGTGAGGCCAAGGTCTCTGCCAACCCCACTCTGGACAAGAGGGTAACTAAACTTGGGAAACCCCTGAGGCCTTTTCAGGTTAGCCCCATCCTAGTTGTCAGTTTCCCAGTCTTAGCTTCCTTCTGTTGCCCCCGGCTCCAAACCAAACCCCTCTGAGGGCAGTGAGAAAGTGAGGCTGCCTCCAGCATGGCCAACAGCAAGGTGTTCAGGGCCCCAGTTCGCCCACGTACTTGGCAGGCGCCACCCTGGACTCATGCTGACTTGAGCTGAGGGAAGTGAAAAACCTCACTCATCAAAGAGTTGTTTTGTCCACATGATATGAGACCAACCACTGGTTGAGCTAGTGTGACAGGGCGCAGAGAGCTGCCTTGACTGAAATCAGCTCCTCTGACTTTGTCCGTCGCCTGTGGCCTGTGTTGGACGCCAGGTCGGGGACAGGTAGAGCTGTAGGTCAGAGCATCCCTCAGACCCAGCCCGGCTGAGGGGAGCTCTGTTTGCGTGTCCCCCTCTGGCAGATCCAATTGCTGCTCTGTCCGCTGCCACAGCTCTGAGTGCGTGTGTGACATCAGCAGGTGTCCCTGTTGGACGGCGCGTGGAGGGGAGAGGGCATTTTCTTACAGATATTTAGCAGAGACACAATAACATAGTAAGGTTTGGATGGGTCCTCATGTACACGCCTTGTGTCTGCTTTATTATGGAAGAAGTATTATCATGCCTATTTTAAGAAAGGGTGAAAAAAAGAGCCTGGAGTCAGAGTGAGGTTCTGAAGGTACCCACCACATAGGATACGGTGAACATTAAATGAAATAACACAATGTGAAGATTCTCTGCTTTTCAGTCATTTCATTCCTGGGAAAGATAGAATGTTTCTTCTCCTTCTGAAAATTTTAGGCAATAATATTCACCATCCCTGTGACCTGGGAAAGATGGAGTATTTCTTTAAAATACCTATTTTACTTGCTCAAAGTAAAGGGCCTGCCTCACAAGTACAGGTTTTTAGCTCATTTATTCACTCCTCACAGCAGACCAAGAGGCTGCGAGGAGTCCTAAACTGAATTCCAAGTTGCTGTAATCTAAAGATCAAACCTAGGTAAAACAACTAGCATTTAAATCTCAACACCTCCCAAACCTGCATCTCACATTGTCGTGTAATATCAAACTCCAGAAAGCATATTTACTTTGCCTTAACAAATTAAAATAGGTTAGAGAAACACTTTGAACTATCTACCTATGTACGTATGTGCACCCTGGCACTGCACAATGAGCACACATGCTGTACAAATGAAGTAACAGTATATATCTAATACCATCCTGTGTAAATTTTTTTGAGGATTAGGAAACAAAATTTTTCAAATCACACCCCAGAGCCTCTGCCAATTCTATCACACATCTGACATCATGCAAAATGGAAGCTTAAGGACTTTACTCAAAAAAAAATGAAGGACTTATACCCATAAGTGGCTCAGAAATAAGGGAGACCCATGCTTGGTGTAGAAAACCCAGAACTCAAGAGTACTCTTCCTTTCAGCAGGAAAGTTAGCTTATGAGATATCCTCATAACCAGAATAGATATTTTTTTAAAAAGTTAACATTTTACCCAACTGTATGGTTCAATTTTTTTCTTTGTATTGAAATAAACACTTTCCAAAGACTTCCTCTCAATTCATTAAAACATGACCAGGTAGGAAAAGATCAGTTAAACATTTACTACCAGAAGTCGGACTAAGATACATAATATTCTCAGTTACCTTTCAACAGACAAAATATGCCACTGGTTCAAGGATACATTAGACGCTTTCAATTCAATATCACACCATGAAAAGCAGAAAAATACAATGTGAGACAATTTATTCAATCCACTGTTTTCACAGTAGATTGAGATTCTTCTTTAAAAGCAAAAAATTACTTTATTTGTTTAACATTAAGTAGAAATTAACATCAGTATATGTGTACATTGCCCAAATTTAATCAGTGACATTTCTGACAGTGGGTGGTAGGTCTTTACTGCTCAAAGCAAATCATTTTTTTTTCTGGACTTAGGTAGTATATATATTTTTGAATCTCTTTGAAATGGTGCTTAAACTCACACGGAGTGAACTCCGTGAACTTTGAGAGGGCAAAAACGCAGCAGTCACAAGAAACCAGTAATACTGCTTAAGTTTACATGACTTTCGAAGTACTGATGTCTTGTAGTATCTGGATCCAGACATCCTGGGATGCCTGGATGTGTCTGGAATCAACTGGACACTCTGGTCAGAATGGTTCAAATTTAGATTAGAAAATCTTATACAATCAAACCAAGTTGATTTTTTTTTTTTGCTACAAGAATGTAGACTATATGTGTGCATCTGATTCTAGGAGCACCGTGAGAATATACTACCTAAGAAAATGAAGGCTTTGTGTCTAAAGCATGACTTGTTTGGTAAATGATAAAATTAGAAAAGTGTCTTTTTCTGGAAAGACTGACCATGGCCTATGACGAAAAGTTCAAAGTTCCAGTTCAGTATTAATTACATTTTATGAAATTCCCAATGTTAAGCAGAAATTGAACTCATTAGCTAAAACAATTACACAAAGGGCAGTATTACTCTGGTGGGATTGTTAACTGTTGAAGAATGGTGTTTCATTTAATACATAGCATGGACTTCATACACATCCATTATCAGTGCCTTGAAAAATCAAACAACTTTAAAAGTTAGTAGTGGTTTCTGCAAGTACAAAAATACACATTTCCTATATAACATATGGTAGTAAAATTTGTCAAGATATATTATACAAACTCAAAAGAATCTTAGATAAAGCATCAGTCTGATATATTATAGGTTGACAAGAGTGTAATAAAATGACATGTAGTCTGCCTTCAAATCATACAATATAATACTTTACAGCAATATTAAGTATTCACATTAAGTATGTAAGGAGTATCTAAGGGAACACAGAGTAGAAATGGTTATTAAAGAACTCGAGTGTCTATTCTTTTCTCTGCTTCAAACTGGGCGTATGATTTTCTCCCACCAATACAAAAGAAAAACAAACAAAAAAATGGCTAGAACTATTATTTTGTTAAGTAGAGAAGCAGTTTGCTTCTGCAAAAGACACTCCAAGCCATAGAGCTTCATTCACATATTGCAGTTCTGACAGTAGTGTGCCCTCAGGGTGAGGGGAATCCCTGCTGCTCTCATATATCATATCACGTGAGAGGCATATGGACACTTAGAGGAGTCTAAATATAGGAGTGGTTGGTGATAAGGTAAAATCTACTTCACATCTGTGACTGAGATGGCCATTGTCATAAAGGAGCTCTTTGGACACAGAATTCTAAAGGTTTATTATAATGCTAAGGACAAAAAGGGCCATGTCCCCAAGAGGTAGGTAGCACCTATGGCTAATACTGAAAGGACTTCTTCTAGCTTACAGAAAAAAATTTTTTTTTATAACGAAAAAATGCAATCTTTAGGACAACAGGGGAAGCATATTTGGCATGAAAGTTTCTGGGTGGCTAAGAAAAGTGATTTGGAATAAGCAAGTTTGTGGGAGAAAGGGCCATTGGAATTTGAATTAAAGAGGTCAAATGGGTTCTAAGCAATTTCTAATAAGTAAGTGTTTAAAATGAAGGAAGGTGCACAGCCATTCCTGCTTGTCCCTTCGTACTGTCTGGCAAGGCCTAATAATCCAAGGAGGTAATCCAGGAGAGGTGTAACCTTTGAGAGAGAGGGGCTGGCAGGTTGTAAAGAGTTACAGAACAGAAGAGCCACCACAGTGGTTGTCAGGCCTTCTTTCAGACAGTCCTCGACACTGGATTTTCTGACCTCCAGAAGTTTTTACATCTTTTTGTCCCAAGATGATTCATGGTGTATACCCGACTGGAATAAACCAATGGGGTACACACCACCGTGTATGCCCCACTGGAATAGACCAGTGGGATACACACCACCGTGTATACCCCACTGGAATAGACTGGTGGGGTACACACCGTGGTGTATACCCCACTGGAATAGACTGGTGGGGTACACACCATGGTGTATACCCCACTGGAATAGACCGGTGGGGTATACACCATGAATCATTTTGGGACAAAATGATGTAAAAACTCCTGGAGGTGAGAAAATCCAGCGTCGAGGAGTATCTGAAAGAAGGCCAGACAGCCACTGTGGTGGTTCTTCTGTTCTGTGACTCTTTACAACCTGCCAGCTCTCAAAACTGCTCTCTCAGCTGTTAAATGGCCATCAGAAAAGGGAAGATCTATCAGCAATTTTTTTTTCTAGTTGATTAATCCAAGAGGCAAGGCTGCAGAAAAACATTTCAGCAAAGAGGAGTCCTGCTTTGATCACCTGTTGGCAACAGTGACCATGCAACAAAGGAAGGACTGTTGTTGCAGACTCTTCCTCCTCACTAAGACAGCCAATGCTGTCAGGAGGGCACCTCCTAGGAGGAAAAAGTGCATTTCTGGAGAATGTTTCTGGCTCAGGCACCTCTGGAAAGAACACTGAAATGAGCACCCATTTCCTTCTTTCTCCCCACAGCTGTGTCCGGGGGCCTCTGCAGAGCAGTGAAACGCTCATGGAAAAATGAACTGACCAACAAAAACTATGATGTCATGGTACTCATGGCTCGAATTCCTCGAGTTTCTTCCACACTAGCTGCCTTAATGGGCTGGTACCTGGAATGATTCTGTGAGGGCACATGATTGACCATGAGATGTCTCAGAACTGGCCACTTGCTTGGTTTCGGGGAAAAGTCTGACGTGATTTCCTTGATCATCTGACATGCTTTCCTTCTTAATGCTTTGATTGGTGGCATTCTTCTTGCTTACTTATTAAAAACATTTCATGGAATGTGGATGGTTTCTTTGCAGACTTCCCCCTCTGTCCATGGTTTTTATTCTTCACTTTTGATATCCTGGCCTTCTTAGTGTCATCTAAGGCGTGTTTCCTCTAGAGATGATGCTTCTTTAGCCCTCTGCTGGGATCTCTTAAAATGCATGACAGGATCAATCCATGCTCTAATAAGGAAAAGCCTCCCAAGCAGTTAGGTGATAAAATCTTTTAGCCTTGACTTTTTGCCAAATAGTCTCAATAAAGAGGATTCTTTGTTTGTCCTAAGTATCAGCAGTGATAACCCCGATGCTACCTGTCTCGGTTATTCTATACACAGGGGTCATAGTAATTATTATCTTTATGTTATTAGTAGCCCGGTTTCTGTCCTTGCAAATATTAGATTCTGATTGTGGTTAAATGTCTTTGGTTACATGCGTGTTCTCAACATCAGAAACCACCGTTGGCCCTGAGTCTGGGCTGGACACGTCATCCACTGTCAAAGAGCTGGGTGAGGATTCTTCTAGAGGCAGAGTACCAGGAGAACACTGCCCATCCTTCTCTCCTTCCTCAGGTGACTTCAAGCAAAGCTCAAGTCCGTCTTCCGCCAGGCTGGATGGAGAGCTACCATCCTTCTCTGATTCCTGGCTGGGGTAAGAACTACAGGACTGGGCTGTTTGCACAGCCCCAAGCCCTTCGGCTGCCATTTGGGGAATGTCTGTCTGTCTCTCTTGCGGTGCGCTGGCTTCTGGAATGCCAGGAGCACATGGAGGTGGCTCCGTGGGTCCTTTTAGAGAACCTGTTTTATTGTTTTCTGGTCTCGGTGCCCTTGCCTTCTTTTTGAGAGACCAATTTTTCAAACTGGCTATACCATTTCTCAACCATGTGCTGGGGTGCAGAGTTACAGAACGCATTTGTGAATGCCCCTCTAGACTGTCCTTTTTTGTATGAGCCTGGTGGCTACTGGCCTGCCCTGATGAGGGACCGGGAATTCCAGAAATGAGGCTGGAACTGCTTAAGTCAGAAGAAAGCTCTTCCTGTTTTCCTTGAGGTCGAAAAGTGCAATCTATTGGAGAGGATGTTTCAGTGGGTGTAAACACTGACTGTTCAGAAATCTGAGAAAAAGCGCTGTCTTGGGAGCTCACTGGCGAGCCAGATGGGGACGTGTCTGGGGAGGACAAGCTGGAACAGCTACTCCTCGGGCAAATGTTTAACCTTGGGGAGAAGACCTTCTCAGTGTTCTGGTTTGCGGCACCACTCTTGCCAACCTCGATCCCCATGACCAAGCTCCGACTGATAAGCTTTTGCCCCTCCATCTGCAAAGACTTGTGCCGCTTGAGATAGTCCTCCTCTTTGTGCAAGAGACTGGCGTCACAGCTTGCGTTGTGCTGCTTCTTTTTTGAATAAAGTCCCCTGAGATAGGTCAGTTTGCAGTGTCGGTCATCGGTGCTGGGCTCTGAGCAGCGCCGCTGCCTCCTTGAGCCTTTGAGGGGCTCTGCTGGGCATGGCGGGGAGTACCCAGCCGTGTCCACAGCGATGGGCTGGTTCGTGGGACAATCGTGTGAGGACAGGTGGCTGTGAGAAATGGTCACTGGCTTGGATTTAGGAAAAAGGTTTACGTGATTTCCTTCGCTATCACACCAGCTTTTCTTCTTATCATTTTCATCAGTGGCATTTTTCTTGACATCAGTGTCTGTGACTAAACTTGTTTTAAAACCTGTCTTACCCTCTTTCTGGAGGGGTGGATTCTGACTCAGATGGTTCTCATCTTTTTTCAGGAGAATCGCATCACAGCTGGACTTGTGTTTCCTTTTCTGATAAAACGCCCTGAGAAAGGAAAGCTTTGAACCCAGGTAGCCGATGCTGGGCTCCGAGCAGCGCCGCTGTTGCCTCGGGCTTTTTGGAGCATCTTCCGTAGCTGCGGACAGGTGGCTGGGGGTGCTCATGCCAGAGGGGGCACTGGCCTGGTCCTGCAGCGAGGCCTTTCTGTACACTGCCGCCACGGTCACCGGCTCAGGCTCACTGGGCTGTTCCACCTGAACGTCTTCATCTTTAGGATGGTCTAAGTCAAAGTCGCTCAGGGTTAAAACGCCTTCCGCCTCAGGCTGCTCGAGGTCATAGTCACTGAGGGTTAACATGGAGTCCATGCTTCTGCTGCCTGGACCGAGTTTCTTTACCAAGTCACTGCATGGAGCATCAACTTCTTCGTTCAGCTCATTTTCCAGGCTGTCATAGGAGGAGTCATTCAGCTGGAAGAAAGAGTTATCTGTCGAAAAAAATCAAACCATGATTAACATTTGCATTTGCCTCAAATACATGCTGCCTTAAAAAAAAAAACTAAACAACTATGATGTTTAGTTTAATTCTGTTTTCATGCAGATTTTTCAGATTCCTACTCTCAAGAAAGAAAGCATCTTTCATAATCTTTCTAGTTGTTAGTGCAGAAACTAAAAGTAAATTTTGGGGGTATACTAGATTTACCTCAGTCCCTGAAGAAATAGCTTTTCTTTAAGTAAGGTTTCCTCAAAGCAATGAAGACATGTCATAATACCAGGAAATGGTAAAAAATACAAAGAAATTAATGCAGATACACTCAGGTTCTGAATAAGACTGTGTCTTTTAAATGGATTAGCTGGTGGATACACCTAATTAACTCTGTTAGTCTCAGAGAAACCATTTACCAACCTTATCAATTTCCCTTTGACAAAGTCCTTTAATATCTATTACTTTGTTTATTTTTTACAGCAATCAGACCAGTTAGATGTTATGGTTTCCCATAATTACAGGAGAAGATACTAATGTTACGGTGGCACAGAATAATTGTTCAAAGATAACCAAGAATTGGTGGTACAGGCATTCATATTTTGGAAGGCTGAATGTCTTCAAGCCCCACACACCCTGCCCCGCCCCATGAGGCTAGCTGTTTTCTCAAGTACTTTGCAGGGCGCTGGATTTCTGAGAGATGTCAGGGACCTCGGAGAGGAAGATGAGGAGCAACCAGGCCAGGCCTGCTTCTGGGTCTCCTACTCCAGTTTCAACCACAGCACTTGTTATATTGTAAGATATTGCAACAATATGTTGTAACAATATTGTTATATTGTAAATCTGTTAATTGTTCTATTGTATATCCTTGTAAGGTTTTATTTTGAAACAAGAAGTTAGAATTCTGCCACTAACAACTTCTTGGAGTTTGGGAACCTTGTCTTATACACTAGGTAACCTGACCACAGTGTTAACACAGCGTGACCTACGAGCAGGCCTTCTAAGGAAGGGGCGGAAGCCCACGGCCCCTGACTCAGGTGAGAGGCCCCTTCACCCGAGCTGCTCTGGGCAGCAGGGTAATCGGTGCCCTTGCTGACCTTCACGTGTGTGTCTATTTCTCACACACAAAAACAACCCCATTATTCACAATACCTGAGACATTCTCTTTCGTAGCACATGTCACTGAAACCTCTTCCAAAAGGGAAGTGATTTCTTCTCCAAATATTCTACAGCAATTTTCAATCAGAAATTGTATAAGCAGAGAAACCTGCACAAAAAAGGAACAAAAATGAAGGGTTACTTTTCACATAGCGCACCTATAAATCAGACTTCATATACGAATCCTGGTTCAAACCAAAAAAAAAAAAAGTGAAGAATCCTGAGAAAAATTCAAAGTTCATGTCTGCTTGGAAACTAAACAGAACCGTTTCCCCTAAAAAAACAACAGTAGTTTGAGTATAGAAATCCATTTTAATCAGTGGCTTAAAGTTATTATTTCTGGCCTTGGTTTAATGCTAACAGTTTTATACTAGTGGTCCTGTCTTTAAAATTAGGGTAATTTTAAGTATTCTCTGTACTGGGCATTTGGGATGAAGAAATATACTTTCTTATTAAAATTCATGAAGCGTCGTTAGATAGACTTATAAAATATGTTTCTTATGTAAAAGGCAGGTGTCATAAGTGTGGGAGGTGGGCATCCTCTGTGGATTTACTCTGAAGGAGAGGGACGGCTGGAGAGAAAAGCGTACATTTTCCCTGACCAGCCTCTTCCTATGCATTTGCCTCCCTGAGGAGCCAGAACTGGAGATGCTTGGAGAAGAGCTCACTGGGGAGAGCTGTGCCTCCACTGAGATATACTGGAACCTTTCCATAGTCTTCTTGCCCCAATAGCTGAGGCAAAGGAGCAGGCAGAACGTTGGGAGGAAGAGGAATCAGTGCCCCATCCTTGTACTAACCATCAGGTACTGCAGGAGTGTGATTTCAAGTAAGTACTGAGTGAGTGTGGTACCATCGCCACCTCCATTGTGTTAGATGAGGAAACTGTGGAACAGTGTAACTAATTCTGCCCTAGATTGTACATCTGGCAAGTGGGGAGGGCTGAGATTTCCACCTGCGCCTGTTCAATTTCAAAGTCTTTTGTTTCTTTTTAAAATCTTATCAACTGCTCTTCTCCCTCTATGGTTTCAGTCAATCACAGCTGTTTTGCCTCCTTAAAGGGAAAACAGAAGTAACCCAATTACTATCACTTTCTTTGCTTAAGAAATCAGCTTTCTGCAGTCTACCAGGAGAGGACAGAACAGTCGATGAACTCAGACTTATAAGAAGATGTACTTAAGGACGTGTCTTTCAGAACTAATACCCCAAACTTTAGGTTCAAAACGGGGACTCAGTGCCCCAGGGCAGAAAAATGAAAAACTTCATTACCTTATTTGTAAATTCACTTTCTATTTCGGGGCTGGAGGAAGCAGGAGGCCAAAGGATGCTTGGAGCGATGCACACTGCTAAGTTAAATGAATTCATCTGGTTCCATGAGGCATGGTTTTCAATCTTGTGCAATAACCCGAAAAGATACTTTAGCAGAACAACATTCGCTCTTGGGAGCCGGTCTAATAGCCTAAAGACAAAGGTGCTCTTTAAGCAAGACATTTCGTGGAAAACTTGTAGACAGGGCAACCTTTCTTCGCTTTTCATGGGGAACCACGCGAAGCAGAAACACAGTTCAGGTATGCGGGAGTGTCAGCTCATATGGTACGTGCAGAGCGAGGACTGTCTTACAGAGGGGAGAGAGTAAGACTCAGGGGGGTTATTCATTTATTTTGTATATTCTGTCTCTGGGTGAGAACCTTTATACATACATATATATATTTTCATGGTTGTTGCTTTTTTCCAACAAGAACCTGTAACTGAGACAGGAGGGAAGGGGGCAGGACACAGCCATTAAAGGAATGACACAGCAGTTAGCAACAAGGTGGAGGAAAAGTCAGCTCCTGATGGACCTTGAGGACCAGGATGGATGGAGAGCTGACCTCTAGTGGACCCTGAGCTCCCTCACACACACTGTAATGTACTAGCACCGCAAATGGCACACCCACAGGTGCCATGACAGCTCTGAGGCTGACCATGGAAGTCAACGAGAGGGTAGTGGCCCAATTCCTGGGGATCCTCACCCCTTCCTCAAAGCAGTTGGAGTAATCCTCTCACTTGTTAACGTATAAAAACTCGCAACACCGCGCCTCGTGGACTCTCTTGCTCCCTCACCTTCCCAGATGCCCGGCACTCTGTCTATGGACTGTGTGTCTACTTCTCCTTTAAGCTAAACACCCAACCCTGCTCCCCTCTACCCTTCTCCTGCGTTCTGAGATGGTCTGCGCTCTGTCTACAGAGTGTACATCTCTCTAAACAAATCTACTTTTACTCAACTAGGGCTCGCTCTTGAATTCTTTCCCGTGTGAAGCCAACGACCCTCACTTGGCGGGGCGCATCCCAGGGACTCAAGTGAGACCTGGGACACAGCCCTCCTCTCGTGCCCCGTTTTCCTGTATCACAGCCTGGGGAAGAACATCAGGTCATCTGGCTCTTGTTGCATAAATACCAGAGAGGCGCTTCTTCAGCACCACAGACTGACAATGAGTATGGTTTTCTAGGGACAAATTATGACAGATTGCAATGGGCCAAAAGATTACTGAATGTTTTCATTGGACAGTGAGGCCTTGCCTAGTGTGCTCTTTTGGGGTGTCAGATTCTGAGGGGGCCCTGAGCCTTTGAGTTATTTTACACCTCTGTAAACTATAGAATATTGACAGCAACACACATAAGACTTGTCCATAGACCTGAAAATTCTCTCTGGTGAAGAGTCACGTGATTTACTTGCACTGCCTCATGCCCCAGCAGAAAAAGCCAGTTTTGTTTTTTATGTCTATTTATAAATTCATTTCAGCATTTCTGATTCAACTATTACAACTTGTGGTAGTTAACTGTCTTCTCTGAACCGGCGGCAGTAACGTCTTAGTAGTTCTCTTTATTAATCCATGTTTTAAATAAAATTTCTTTCATGTGTATATGTTTATATGAGAGCCATAATTCTGGCCTTTTAAAAATCATCCTTTAACAGCTTCTACGATATAAAATTTTAGACAATGAGCAACAACATACAGAATCTCATGTTCCCTGTACCTGAACGGTTCCCACCAAGCTGTCACGAAAGCAGAGACAGCATTTTGTGCATGGCTCTGAGTCTGGTGCCTTCAACACTTACACCATCAGTAGCTGCGTGTAGATAATGATTTACATTTGAAAGTTGCTCAAGATAACACTGCACTGAACAAGCATTTGCAAATAAATGATACTGGGATTCCTGGGTTTCACAGAAATGCAAGTATTGCTTTTTGTTAATGGACACTTTTTTCCTATTCTCTTATGATGCGGGAAATACTCAGGAATGGGGGTGCTGGGTTCTGCCGGCAACTTCCCTTTCCATGAGGACAGACAATGCATTCTCTGTGATCAGGCTAAGGCTCTGCAACTCCCTTTTCCCTTGACACTTTTCAATGAGTTGACTGTCTCTCTGGAGTGTCCTCACATCCCCTTCTCCACATACCCCTGTCATGGCACTGACTGTACCGCACTGGAATTCTGGGTTTTATCTGTCTATTTCTACTAGACTGTGAGCTCCTTGAGAGGAAGGAATTTTCTCTGTATGAATTTGGCTGCTAAATGAAGTGTGTAAGGAATCGTCTGGTTAATTAAATACTTACCAAAATTAAGGTCATAAATTGTAGATTGGGTCTACAGTATTTGCTATTAGTCTAATGGGTTTCAGTGCCTATCAGATTAGAATATACAGAAGGTGTACAATGGTCGAGTATTCCATATTAATAAGATTAGGAAAAAACCCAGTAATAACAATGACAGTTGCTAGCATAAATCTATTTTTAAACTAGCCCCTATGGATATGACTTTGATAGTTATTATTACATTAACAGACAAGCTTGTAAAATATAAGTTTTTTAAAAAGTATTTTTGAGAAATGACCAAATTGGAATAACTACCTTTGAACTGCATTTATTTTTTCCTCATCATTTTCTTCGTCCATTACACAGACCCAATGATCATAGAGATCTGATGAAAAGATGCTTCCCGGAATACATCGTAGAAAATCCTTACATAGAGGGAAAAAAATTTTAAATTGTTATTCTAATAATTTGTATTGGAGAAATTAGAAAGAAGACACTTTATTGGAAAGTTCAGTCCTCCCTTCTTTGGAACACACAGAGCTCTGCACCAGCCCTCCAATGATGTGCGCACACAGAAAAATGTGCTTTGATTTTTTTTCTAAGAAAAAACCAGAGGGAAATTGGGGTCTGGACTACAGTGGGAAAGATAAAGGACAACCTGTTTGGGCTGAAACCTCCTGTTTGTATACATCTTAGCAAACTAGTATAACATGGCAGGGTCTGGCAAACCATCCTAATCTTGTTTTTTTTTCTCTGTCTCTCAAATCACTAGTTAAAAGGAATGCACGAAGGTATCTGTGAGATTCATAATGTGGTAGTCAGTCATCCAGTCATTCTACACATATTTACTCATCTGTGCCAGGCACTGTTTCAGGTGCCGGGAACAGGGTAGTAAATAAAACAAAGTCCCTGGTAATTTAGAACTTTAGATTCCAGCAGCATTGGTGACTAATTCCATCCAGAGGTGTCTGCAGTTTCCCCCTGTATTCTTCATAGGAGGGGAGAAGGCATTCCAGGCTATGGCTGGCTCTGGAAGCCTGGGGCAGCACTCTCATCCCTAATGTATATTAAATAACATGTCCCTGGTACATTATCCTTCTCGGCCTTCGAGACTCCTCCTTAGAGCACTTGTGGGGCCAGGTGTGGGTGAAACCAGACTATGACACAAGTAGGATCTGACCAAGGGAGGTTGTTGTTTGACATTTGTTTATAAAAAAGCTTAAAAGTAGACACAGTTTGGTCCTGGTCCTATGTTCCTTTCCTTTCTAGGCCAACACCCTCTGTTGCTTTTGGCACGGTCCTAACAAGCCAAGCTTGCGAAGTCTGATCTCCACCTTAGGAAACTTCAGGCAGAGAAAACCCAATTCCATGTCTAAGTGCTGGACCCATGGCTGACCACCCTCTTGCAAGTTCCTGCTTGCAACACAGAGACAGGTGTGCAATGGAGTAATTTTAATTCTTGCTGGAAAATCAAATAGCAGCCTTACATACGTGCCTTGCCAAAGGTGACACACAACTTGTGACAGACAACATGTCGTGTTTCTGTGACTAACATGGAAGCCTTGAGCCTCGGTGCTGCAGTCAGCTGATTAGGTGAGCATGTCTCCCACGAGCCTACGAGCTCCTTCAGGGCAGGATCAGACCAGACCCTTGCCTTTCACTTCATATACTCAATGCCAAGCATAGTCGCAGACGTAGCAGGGGTCATTACTGAAATGTTGCTGTATGTCCTATAGCCAAATATTAGTGAGGGACAAGGGAAGGCCAGCTAACTATAGCTGAGGCTCTCAAATAATTTAAAAGCCTCTTCGTGGTCATGTTACCTATTATAAGACAATGTTTTGGAGTGGTTAGTAAGCAGGAAAGTGACTGATTTAAAGTCTGTCTCTGTTCTATTGTATTTTCCAGGAGAGATGTACCTGGATACTCGTGATTCAGATGCATCATCACAAAAGTTACCTTTTTTTGGGGGGAAAGCTATCAAATTTTCATAATTCCTAACTAATATTAGTGCTGCACCTACTTGACAAGTCAGATTCAGAAGAGCCGAAATCAGTTATTTCAAAGTGGGGCAGTGACAATAGCTCTCTTTTTAAACTTCAGTGGAAAACATACTTATGATCTGTCTTGAAGAAAAACATCATTAAATCTTAAAACCTACACTTGAAAGATAATTCGTAACATCGCAATGGACTCTCCACAGCTGGAATAACAAGTTATGAAATAACAACCATCACAGCTGAGAAGGATGTGAAAGCTGGTTCTGAATTAGAATCGCCAGTGCCCAGCGCTTGACTCAAAGTCTCCTCCCCTCCAAAGGCAGGGCCCTGGCCATCAGCAGAGCTCCCAGATTAATCTGAGATGAGATTCTTACAGGATTAAAAAGCGAACTTTTCCTCAAAGGTCTGATGGATCAGAGTTATGCTTTCTCAAGCAATTTTATTCCAATTATAGTTCAGAGTGAAGCTTATATTTAAGCAAAACCAGCCTAAGGGAAAAATTCAGGGAAAACTTAAGTACCACTCCCAAATAGTCTCAAGAACAAGAAACAAAACAAAACTAAAGCTCAATAACTTTTGGCAAAAAGCATTTCCTTTCCTGCCACCACTTGGGAAAAAATTGAGAGTAAAGAACAGTTCCATGATCACAAAGCTTTATTTAATTAGTTGGAACCCATCTAACCAGACTTTCCAATCATTTGGATTATTTTTGCCCTTTGCTTATTCTTGTACAACTACTTTCTCTGCAATGTGAAATGCAGCTTAACTCTTTTACACCCAAAATTCTTTGTTAACAGCCTCAGCAATTTAGTTGAAAATTTTGAGGAGTGTGGTGCTGTGAAGAATAGCAAAATTAGGAAAATCTTCTAAAACATAGCCTTTAACTTCTTAAATTAAGAGATGGGAGAAAGCCTAATCATATGGTTAAAAAAAAAGCAAAGAAAAATCCACCATGCATACACGTCCCTGACATGGGTCTTGCTCAGCTAGCGCACCACACATATCTCTACTGAGCTCCACGACTGAAAGGCAAGTGCAAACCCTGTGTAAAATAGACAAGATGCTCCCCGCTTCCGCCCTCCAGCTCTTCTGAGTGACACTTCATTGTCAAAGTCTGTGGCAGGGATTGTTTTAAGAGCAGACATGGCCCTTTTACCAAGAGACATCTGACTGTTCCTAAATTCATAGAGTACGGTTCTGTGAGCAACTGACTGGGAGCAGGGACACGTAAGAGCCTTCTTCACCACGTTTTCCCGAATTTGGGTTTTATGCTCCAGGCCCTGGGATGCAGGCTGGGGCCCTGTCCCTACCCCTGGCACGGGTGCACACCAAGCCTGCTGAGAGACGGCAGCCTGACGCTGGTCTGCAGAAGCCATTGCTGTGGTCAAGAGCGCTGCTGAAAGCTCATTTTGACTTTAGCTTTTGCAAAGACGTGAGACATTTTCAAGAATGGGGGGAGGAAAACATTTTAGAAGAAGTCTAACTCAACTATGGATGTGAGTTAAGTGACCATGGGGCTGGGTTCCAGGTTTTTTTTCCCCCATAAGTAAACCTATTTGCCATAGACATCTTTGCCACAAGAATTTCTGCTACAAGTACTTTTATCACATAGCTAATTGGCTGTGAAACTCTAACTATGACGCTTCTTCACAGACGGGGATAGCGTTATAATGAGGGAGACCAGCTGTCTTCCCCCAGAGCTCCACTGTGGGGGGGACGAAGGGCATGTGTTCCCCACCTTTAAGACAGAGGCTACCACGAAAGCCGATTCACAGTCTAGCTGTACTTCAACTCCGGAATTCAGTTTCTCTCTCAGCTCTCTGCAGGATTTCATGTTGGCCGACTGTCTGAAGATCCCCTTTGTGAGGGGTCCTTTCTGATTAAGGAAGAAAAGCATATCCTATGGGGAAACAAAGGAAACAAAAATCAAAATGGCACTTGACGGAGAAGGAGCCAGAGAACACATCGCTGCCCTCCCCGGCTGCCAGGGGCCGGGGCGGCCCTGCGGGAGGCACTGAAGGGCTGGGGCTGGACAGGCTGCCAGAGGATTAAAGTCACTTTGTGTGTGTGTGTGTGTGTCTAAATCTATTTTCTCCCATTTGTTCTTGCTACATTTCAATACTTGCTTTCATGCGACTGTCCTTTTTCAGCGATCCAATAGTCACTTCAAGGTACCTGTTACCTCACGTCCCTCCTGTCTCACTATTCTTTGCCCACTGTTCTCTAACACAAAATCTTGTCCCCAGACATGGAAATGTTCTTGCCTAACTCATCCTCCACTTGCTTGTCTTTCTTTTCTTGTGACTTTACATTTCATCCTACTTTACACTTCATCCTACTTCCTATATTGACTTCTTTTAAAATCTGGCTCCAAAATCATCACCTCTGGGAAGCCTTCTCTGTCCCATTCCATTCCAATCAGTGTTTCATTTTGCTTCCTTTCCAGCTGCGCATCCTATGCTTGCAGAGGAGGAACAAGTGGGTGTCGGAGACATGCAACCCACAGGACCTTAGACCTAGTTACAGCTCAGGCTTGCTGTGTGTGACTTTCAGTAAGCTTGAGGGTTTTTTTGGGGGGCAGTGGGGCTTTAATTTGTAAAGTAGGAATGATGGAGATGGTGATGGTGATGATGATGATGGTGACAACTACCCTCTAAATCTGTTGTGAAAGACAAGCGATAAAGTGACTAGACTAGCGTCTGGTACTCACAGACACACAGCAGAGCATGAAGTGCCAGGCATCCGGGACGGTGCCTGAAGGGTACTGGACACTCAAAAAATGCTGCTTGACAGAGTTCATTTACTACCTTCACTGAAGACCATACACACTCAGTGGCTTTCACCTGATCTGTTGTACATACAAAAGGTAACTAAATGCCAGAGGATGTATCTTCATGCCTAAACACTTAGAATACTAATAAAAAGTATGAGGTTTAGTCCTTGCTGCTAAGGTGACTAAAAGAGTCATGTTCTGAACAACACAGGGTTCAAGAAAGGATGTGAGAGGAACGTGTGGGATAAAGTGCATTCTCCGTCCACAGAGCAGACAGACTCTAGTTTATCAGAGCAGGTTCATGCTGCTCCTTCCTGCGCCAGCAGACAAGACCATCTCTCCCCATCACGTCTGCCTTATGATGCTGCAATAGTTTAGTCAAGATTTGTATTCTTTGAAGTAATAGTAAAGGTTCTCAGCCAAAGCCATGAGTGTCCACAATTTTTCCATTTGGGGTAGATTTTCCCTCCGGAGCTCTCCTTTCCTGTTAAGTGTTACAGACCAAAACGAGACTTACCAAGATAGGTTTGGGTAGATTGTCATTCTCACAGATATCTGGCAAAGACACTCCAAAGAGCTGTCCCGGCATCAGAGACGTTGGTGACACGGGCTGGTTGTCCAGGTGGGTGCTCGAGCCTCGCCAGAAGGCCCAGTTAATGATAGATCTTCTTCTTTTAAACGTCTTCTGACCTGAATCTAAGGAAGAAGTGAGATTATTAGCAAAACTAATTTAATTCACTTAATCTTATTTCTATAGTTTCCATTGTATAGTATGCACAGCACCACGGCTCAGTATTTTATAAGGTAAGGAAACATTAAACGCTTGGGTTATTCTCCCCCCCCCCCCCATTTTGGGGACGTCACTGATGTATGTGCTTGAATTCTGGTACCAAATTTTCAAAGGTGAAAGGGCTCCCCGTTTACTGAACTTACAGCACAAAGCATTTCATACCAACACACAGGCCATTTTAAAGAGGAGACTAAGTGAACAAAAAAGCTGATCAAATTAGACCACAATTCAGTAATGAGAAAAAGAAAGGAAGAAGGAGGAGGAAAAGGAGAGAGAAAGAGAGGGGAAAGGGGAGAAGGAAGAGGAGGAGGAGGAAGAAAAGGGGAGGGAGGAGACCTGGGGGAAGGGGAGGAGGCGTCGCTATGAAGGTGCTCTCTGAGAACAAGAAGGCTCTGCTACCTGATGCCCCACTCTGCTGTGGAGCACAGAGGCAGGAAGCTAATGCTCTGTGCCCCCCCTTTCTCTCCAACTGCAGACTTTTCATGTATCTTTTTGGTTCCTGACTTTAAAAGTATGTTTAAGGCAGCATGGATGGATGAAAACATGAGTGAGACTCACCCTTGCCACGGTAAAGTTTATAATCTTACAGGGGGACAAGACTGGTGATGGGTGGGTGGGGGAGGGCAAGTATATTAATAAATAAGACATCCTGAGGGAGGAACAAGGCACCAGAGGCGTTCAGAAGAACCATGAAGCACATCTGCCTCCCCGTCAGGAGAGAGGGAGTGGTCCTGCAGGCACCTGCATTGGATGTGAATTTGGAATCAACACGATTTCAACAGGTAGAGGATCCAGCATCATCCCTCATGTCTAGTGAGTAATCAATAAATCATTCTCGAACAGTAATTGAACTGAGCAGACATTTAGGTGAAACAAGACAGCAGGAACAAAACAGGCAGGAGAAAGGTCAGCAGTGAATCATGGTTTTGTGAGATCATAGTTCTAAAACAGTTCTGATGTCATCTGCATCTAATTTTAAGACAAAAATGGATGGATCTGCACAGGATCTGATACCTAAAAAGACAGCTCTTTAGGGCCCTTTTTGACCTTTCTGCCACCTACACCCCCTGGCCTAAACAAATACACACAGGTAACAGCTATAAACTCCAGGCAACACTTAAAGATATAAGAGCCGACCTGAAGACACTAAAGAGTGACCAAAGGAAGGCACAGAGTGGAGGTAACAGTTTGACACCTGGGAGGAAGGGAATGGCATGGCACTGGGTGAGTTTCCCACTTTTACAGCTTCTTCCATGAGCGTAGGACCCCGGGTTGGCAGGGGTGACTAAAACTTGGAGAGAAACCTATCCTCTTGCTGGTTTGAAAAAACTATAGAGAATGGAGATGGAGGTGACCACAGCAGCTGGAGGGTGAAGGGGGAACCCCAGGAAGGAGCAGACAGACTAGTGGGAGCCCCAACCCAAATAATGGGCATGAATTCTGCCCAAACCTCTGGCTGACCCCCGAAGCCTGCATTGCGTGGGGCAGATGCGAAACAGCTCTTGAGGCGAACGGGCCCACAGGTGGTGCCCACATAGATTCTGACTACATTTTTCACCAGGGACAGTGCATGAAACTGGTCATCACACTGTGGCTTTGAGGCCCTGACCCCCAGCCATGCTGCCAGAGATGGTGCATTACCCCCCAGCTCTCTCTGACCACGGGGCACGAAGGGGACAATCTCGGGGGGTGGGGCACCGAGGAGAACATTCGGGGGTTGGGGGACACGAAGGACACTATTCCGGGTGGTGGGGACACCGAAGGAGATGATTCCAGGGGGTGGGAGGGGACAGTCGGCAGTGCCCAGTGCTCATTTCAAGCAAGTGTTTCATACTGTTTATTTCCTCAGCATACCCAACATAAACCAAATACTAAAAAAGCCACGTCGTGGGAAGATAATCAAATAGGAAACATTTTACTGAACAGCAGCTAGACCATCATCCACCCCTGGCTTCCTCAGGATACAAGAAGTGCATCATAAATGCTCATACACCCAGGTGTAAAGTTCTTTGCTTCAGGAGTCAGGAGCCCAGCTAGACTCCTGCTTCAGATATTTATTTGTGCAAGTTACTTATCCTGCTTCTTCACTTTAACATGAGAACACCACCTACAGCTAACAGCCTCACCGAGAGAATTAAGTAGGATAATGTTTGAAAAGTGTTACTTTGCCCAGGGCATAGGTCCACAGCAGCCTTGAACAGAGCTGCCAAGACACCAATCTCCTCCCCAGAAAGAGGACCTCCTCCCCACATCCATTCTCCACTTGTTTAACAGCCTTCTGGAAGTGTGTGGACAGGAAGAAATACCAGAATCTGCTTAACTAAAGCACTTTCTTCCTGTCCTGACATTCCCAACTTGCACCATCTTAAAGAACAGGAAAGAAAGCTGAACCCATTCTTAAATCCAGGAGGGGGTTCCTGTGTGCCAGCAATGCCAATCTGTGCAAATGTTTGTTGGGTATGTATGTTTACATATGATGAGTAGTTCTACTTAGTCTAGTTTCCTCACATTTAATCTGGTTTCATTATTTCTAAAACTATCAGAATTATTTGCTTTTTTTTTAGCTTTCATACACTTCTTAGAAAGAATGCTCTATCATAAAGTTATATACCCAGCTATCCTACGAGTGCAGAGGATAAAGCAGAAATTGAGTCCTGAACTTTATTATAAATACTTTCAGCTGCAGCCATGTCTTTTACTATGTACAACATTCAATTTTAAAGCTCACGTTCCCTCTGGGACTGAGAGAAAAAAAAATCTCATTAAAGTTTACATACTTGCAGAGCTTTAATACACAGCTCTTACTTTCCAAATGTCAAAGACTGATGAAAAGACATGCAATTGCTATAAAAACTGCAAGGGAGATGTAAATGCAGGGCCGGTGGAGTTCAGGAAGGCTTAGCATCCCAGACAGCCCCGACAAGGTCCAAGCCGGTGTTTCTCCATGCTTCAATTAGGGAGCTGAATATTAAAAAGTATAATTCTCAGAAGTCTGTCCTCATAGATTATTAAAGAATAATCACAACAAAAAACCCTTTAATAAGATTTTAGCAAGATGGTGACATAGGAAGATCCTGATCTCACCTCCTCCCACGCACACACCATATCTACAGCTACCTATGCAACAGTTTTCTCTGGAAAAAAACCTAAAAACTGACAGAGAGACTGTCAAGTTGGGCAAATGAGAGGGAAGTGGCTACAAAAGGCTGAGACAATCTCACCGTAAAACCCATCCCTGGTGCAACAACCTACAGTTGGGAGGGAACTTAAAATCTCCTCAAAACCCAGACCTTCCCCAGAAGGAGTGAAAAGTTTGTACCCCACATAGGTCACCCCAACTTCTAAGGTCTGGCACCTGTGAGACAAACTCCTAAAACATCTCGCTTTGAAGGCCAACAGAGCTCACGCCCAGGAGATCTGTGGTCCATGGTGGACTGGGGAACAGTTCTTAAAGCACTTGTGTGCACACTACCCACCCCAGGGCTCAGGGCAGAGGCAGTTCTTTCCAAATCACTGACTTCATGTTAAAGAGACTCATTTCCTAATTTTAAGGCACTGGTCTGAGGGGCAGGGCCGCTGGGATACCCCCCAGAATATAAAATGGGAAAAGGACAGTCTCTTCAAAAGTGATGTGGGTTCATTTCTGGGCTCTCTATTCTGTTCCACTGATCCAGATGTCTGTTCTTGTACCAATACCATGCTGTTTTGATTACTGTAGCTCTGGAGTATTGTCTGAAGTCTGGGAGGGTTATTCCTCCCGCCTCCTTCTTTTTCTTCAGTAATGCTTTGACAATTCAAGGTCTTTTGGGATTCCATATAAATTTTATTATGATTTGTTCTAGTGGAAAAATTGGAGAGCAGTAAGTGAAAAGTGAAGCTGGACCACACCATACAAAAAAATTAATTCAAAATGGATCAGACGTGAATATAAGACCTGAAATCATAAAACTCCTAGAAGGAAACATGGGGGTAAATTACTTGACACTGGTCTGAGCAATGATTTTTTTTTTTGCATTTGGCACCAAAAATGAAAAGCAAAGAAAGGAAAAATGCAGGAGTACATCAAACTAAAAAGCTTCTGCACAGCAAAGAAACCCATCAACAAAATGAAAAATCAACCTACTTCAGTAAGTTGATGGGAAAAACTATTTGCAAATCACATATCTGATAAGGGGTTGACGTCTAAAATATATAAACAACTCATATAACTCAACAGCAAAAAAATGAACAACCCAATTAAACATAGGCAGAGGATTTGAAGAGACTTTTTCCAAGAAACATATAAAGATGGCAACCAGGCACATGAAAAGATGCTCAACATCACTAATTCTCAGGGAAATGCAAATCAAAACCACAATGAGATAGAAACTCACACCTGTTAGAATGGCTATTATCAGCAGGACACAAATGACAAGTGTTGGTGAGGATGTGGAGAAAGGGGACCCGCACGCACTGTTGGTGGGAATGCAACTTGGGGCAGCCACTATGGGAAACAGCACGGGGGTTTCTCCAAAAAGTAAATATAGTACAACCATGTGACACAGCAATTCCACTGCTGGGTATTTATCTAAAGAAAACAAAAACACTACTTTGACATTTAATGACATTTAGTGATGAAGTAATGTCAAGCTACTTTCACACTTTTCTCAACATCTAAAGTCAAAACAAGAAGCAAGATCTCCATTCCCATAAAAAAAACTGCAGCAGTGATATTTTCTGAGCTCAAACTACATGTCTAGCAGTATTTACCTGCCTCAAGGTAAGTGCAAAGGATATTTCTACATTTGAAAATCCTGTAACTGTGCAATTGACCTGTGCAAAGGGGAATTTCATGTTTCAAAAGTCTTTCACTTCTACCTAACTTTCAAGTGTAAGTGATTAATATGCAATGAAACGACATGCCAAAAGGCAAATATCAAAAGAAGAATCTAACAAAATTCTACAAATATCTCTGAAGAGAGAAACATGCTCAATTAAAATTGTACACTTGTAGCATTGGTATCTCAGTATTTGGAAGTACCTACTTGTGTGAAAAGGTATTTTCAAAGATGATGAAATACGTAAAACCTAATTACGTATCAGAACACTTTCCAATCAATGGTGACAATTGGAATACTAACTTTGCACTTCAATTAAGCGAAATGTTATTCCCAACAATCCAATTCCTCTCATTAGTAGATCTGTACCACACAAAATTGTACTCTATTACTATGTATCGAATGTCATCAATAAAAAGAATTTGTTAAAATTTGCTTTTCCTCTTGTCATTTAAGTACCTGTGTAATACCATCAATTCTGTCTCTTGATCTGCAAATTTTACTATCTGGCCCTTTACAGAAAAAGTCTATTGAGCCCTGCTCTAAGTCAGTGGTTTCCAAAGCAGTTGTTCATCAAAATCTTGGGCATTAAAAAAAATACAAAACTGGTTCACTTGTTAAAGTTTTAGTTTCACAGGTAGGTTGCCACCATGGGTCTGTAGTCACTCCATTCCCTTAGCGTGAATCATCTTACAGCTGCAACCAATCTTATCCTAACTTCCAACAGAGAGAAACAGAGGACTAACACACAGAGGGTGCCTACAGTTTAATTAAGCAAGCTGTTGACAAAGTTGGGTAAAACTCTTAGGATTCTTGACCCCTGATTGTTTTGGTCAAGTCAGTTAAAATAAATTTATTTTACTGACAAGGGACCCAGAGAAGTCATTTTGAACAACATGGGTATAAAGATAGAAGAGTAAAACACCATTTTCCTCAGCTTAGTTATAAAGGCAACATTCCCTTTGTGTCTTCAGTGAGTACCAGCAACAGACCTGTCAATAAAAGAATTCATTCAACAAATATTTATTGAGTTCAATTTATATATGCAGACACTGTTTCAGGTGCTGAAAACATAGCAGTGAACAAAACAGACTCAACTCTCTGCCTTCATGGAGCTCACGTTTCAGGGGATGGAAAACTGTAATATCTCCATAACACCCCAAAGATGTGAGTAAACAGCCTTAGAGTTCAAAAACTCACTTTAACTCTGTGGGAGAGAGGAGGACTGGTGCAAATGCAGGGTCAGTTTTTATCACTGGTATTGGCAAGATGGAGGAGTCCTGACCAGTGATTTCAATAAAGTATAAAGTTTGAGGCTAGGTCATCAACCGAAAGAGACAGGGCTGGACATGCATGTGTGTGGAGATGAGCATAAAACAGTGGCCACTGTCCATGGGGTATCCCAGTTTGTTCAGGTTTACAAAAGCAGCTCCAAAAATTCAGCATCAATTTTCAGCTACCCCCCCACCTCACACTTTTTGTTATGATACATATGCTTTTATTTCTATACAATCTTACTTTCAGACTGAGGGTTTAAAGCTCAAACATGGGTTAGGGTAATTAATGATGGTCCTCCTGTGTTGAGCACCACTTTTTATCACTCTGGAGTCTTTATTATGGGGAGGGTAACAGATGGCTCTGTTCCCAGGGAATTCAGATTAGCTTAGCAGGCTAAGGAGAGATTTCTGTGGAAATTACCTTCATCTTCCCATGATCATCAGTGCCAGATCCAGGTAGGGCACCAGCATCTCCTGACACCCATCACTGACGGCCTTCTCTTAATAATGTGATCATTTAGGGGGAACACACAATGCAATGCATTACAGTACAAGAAGGCATTGAAGCACCTGCCGCACTGACTGGTGCCTTTGACTCTGCAGTGGGCATAAGGTTAAAGGGGGAAGGACAGTGAAGAAAGAACAGACCGTACCACAACCAACCGCTGATTACCCGTCAGTCACTCCTACCGCTGATTTATAAACCCATCTTCTAAAGCTCCATCTTTCCTTTCAAAACACTTAGAAAATTCAAAAGAAAAAAATACCTCATCTGGCTGGAAGTTTGGGTCTTTGCCTGTATAAAGGCAAAGAACTTTGAAAACTTGGTTTTCAGGAATGAAAAGTTTTGCTAAAAAAAGGCTCTCATGAAAGAGGAAGAAAACTCACCACCCAGTTGTTGGGCCACAGCCAGCCGGCTGGGCTTCAAGATGAAGTGGCACTGCTTCTCTTGGGACAGCTGTTCCATGAGGAAGGGCTCTTGGAGGTTGGAAGGTGTCGGGGAGCCCTTCGACCCCCACGTCAGGAGTGCCGTGTCTCGAAGGTGACCCATTTCAATCCCATAGGGGAATTCATGTCCTACACAGAGAAAAATCTAAATGTAGACTTTAGGCTGACTGGCACTGTGTCAGTATGAGCATGTGTGCTACAGGATGGAATGTCCTGCAATCTGCTCCTGGGACTTTTGGTATAAAGAATCCTTTTGTTGACTGAGCGATCACCATGCACACTCTTACACTTGGAGACCACTGTGTAATGCAGGTGGCCCCACCAAAGTAGTTCTTTTTGGGGGGGTGGGGGTTGAGAGGAGAAACAAAGAGGAAAAAGTCTTTAAAGAATATCTTGTTTGGGAATGCACAGGCTAGTTTGTGAGTTGCATCATGTTGACTTTTCCTATGTTCACATCTGAGAATACTGAAAGGCATTCTAGTTTCTCCTTTGACACTACCTACCTCTGTAAATCTTCAGCAAATCCCTGACCTCTCTCAGCCTTAAATCCATGATTTAAAATATTTATCCTACCCATCACACAGTATCGTAAGGATCAAATAAGTAAAATTCAGTGGTTAATAGTATTTAAATACAAAGGGCAAATAACTATATATTTCAAAGATCACTATTATTACTATTATTCAGTACAAGATATCTGCCTGAAAGAAGACATTTTATACTCTTTATTAGTTATACACAATTAGAGTTACTCAAGGGCTGGCTTGTCTGACTTATGCTTCCCTCCCACCACGCCACTCTGAGGCCGTTTTTCACAGGCAATAGTTAGGAGGAAGACTGCAGGGCATGAGAGACACAAAAACAAGATTCAAAAAGGAATTTTCAAACTAGAAAAACTAAACCCTGGACATCTGACTGCAATATCAGTTTTTGCTCTTTAGTATGCTGAGTAATTTCATTTTCTCAATTCTTAAGTACCATTGTGCTGTAGATTTGTTTACTTTTTAAGTACAGAGAGTAAGGTCTCTTCCATTCCAGACTTATCACTGAATCTAATTCAGTGAACTTTTCCTTTTCATCTCGCATAGGCCTACAGTGTCAATGTTTCATTGATATTAAGTACTACAGCAACTTTCAGGGACAAAGGCAGAAAAATAAAGACTTCTATGACAGCAATAAAACAAAATTGATTTACCAAAATAGCCAGTAGCTAATCCACAACTGAAATTTGCAAGATGCAGTAAAATATACAATGGAGAATTGCTGCTAAGTAACAACCATGTCCCATATCCTATGTGTCTTTTTTAGTGAGTTAAAAATGAAGCTTCATGTTGTTTTAAGCCTGACAGTTACTACCTACATAGTTTTAATTAAATTAATATATTTTATTAAAACAACTATTTTAAGTACTTATTTGACTTTTCATCACAGATTTAATTGTTGCTCATTGACTTTTACACAAATGACAACATTAAGAAATAAACTGGAAATGCAGGGAATTTTGTGCTATGTGCATGATGGCTTGCTTTAAAGCTTGAGAATATACATTTCATAGAAAAGTTTGGATTTAGATTATTCATATCACTTGAAACCTAAATTACACTGTAGTGATCTCACAGGTCAATGAAAGGATTACATGAGATAACTCATGTGATATGCTCTGCATAATGCTAGGCAGATAGCAAGCATTTAAAAATCATTAACAGAAATCGTCATCATCATCAATGTCATCATCTCAAGATTTGCTACAGATGCTGTCCCTTATTTTAATTGCCCTACTTCCGTTAACTATACTGAAGGACTTCACTGATCAAGAAATATTTTTGTAGCTAAATGGTTTAAATAAGGTGAGATGTGACCTATTTACCAGTAATTCCTCAAAACAGATGCTGGGAAATTTGGCTGGAGAAATAGCAAAGTAGTTAGTTGGTAAGGTAGTACCTATTGCTAAATAAGTCAATAAAGAGTCTTAGGAATCTAAACGGTTTGATTTCATTTTCTTTTTTGATGCCTAGCAAAGATCTGGGTACAGGGCAAGTGTTAAGTACTCACTGATAGATTAAGAGGCATGACTGGATCATAGGAGGTTTTCTATAGAGGCAAACGGTAGGAAAAAGAAAGGAGATTCAAGAACTAAATATGAAAAATAAATATACAGGGAAAATGGAATTCCAGCACATCTTGCTTTCTCTTAGAAAGTTTTAAAAGGTTTGACAAAATAGTTCTGTTTGTAAAGTGAAAAAAAAAAGAAAGGAAAATTGACATTTCTCTTCCCCTCTACACCACTAGTTGCTTGAATGAAGAGATATCATTTACCTGCACATAGGACATACTTGATATATGTATTTATTAAATGAATAGGTGAATATTACATGGGATTAATTATTTAATAGTATTTAAATTTAGGGCCATATGACCAATTCTCTGAGACATTTAGAACTATAATTAAAACACAATCCATCTTATATTTTCACAGAAACTTACCAATAAGTGGGTATGGTGCCTCTTCTTTGCTAGAATTCGCCCAGAAATGGTACTCTTTCTCAGAGCCCTTGGAGATAAAAGAATTAACAATCATTCTCTCACATTTGGTAACTAAACAAAGACATATTTTTGGCATTTCTATGTTTTGCAAAAACATAGGGCCAATATAAATGCTTTCATGGTTCATGGGGGTGATATGGTTTTAAAAGGTGGTAATGCTGGTTCCTACAACCCATCTCTCCTCTAACCCCTAACAGAGGATTCAGAAATCTTGCCCTTTTCCCCTAGTGATGATGAGGGATCCATGAACTTCAGTGGAATCAGGATCTCAGTATTATAAATAGGGTAGCCCACAGAATGTGAGATCACATACATGCCCTTGTGTAAAGTAAACAAACAAACAAACAAACAAACAAACAAAACCAAGAAAAAAAACCCCAAACCCTTCCTGGTTTACTAAAAGATCAATCTATCTTACTTAGAGTCCTGACTTCTGTTAGGTCTCTGCACTACTTAGCAAATACTAGAATTAATCTCCAATGTGCCCCTGCAAAGACAATCTTGTTATCCAGAAAACCACAACACTGCTGTGTCTGTGATGAAAAAGTAAAATCTCAGAGGCTGATTATTAAGTCAGCTGCTCCTGAGTGGAAAGAAAAGACTGACCAAGGGGCTTTGAGGAGACAGGTAGTTGGCACAGTGTACACTGGCTTTATTTTGGGCAAGTCCAGTCCTGGGGACAGAAAGGACAAGAATTCTGTCTAGAGAATAGGCCCAGTTATGGGAAAAAATGAAACCGTTCACTAGCAGAATTACAACCCAGTAATACTAAAAATCCTATTTGAAAGAAATCATACCAAATTATACAGACTTTGCTGTATTGTCTAGAAGAGGATAAAGCAAAAATGTTTAAAGTGAAGTCAGAACAGAATGGCAATATTTAATATTCTTGCCTTTATATTCTGATTAAAAATCATGACCCTGACCTTATAATGAAGGGAATTGGCTAGGAGATCATCCTGCCAAGTCCCCTCCCCTACTTTGTCACTTCCTTTCCTATCCTCTAGTCAAAAATTTTTATTGCAAACAGGAAGAGCAATCTAGTAAAAATCCTTTCTTTTCATGTAGTGTAGTGTACACATTAATAATTCCTTAGAGCAGTATAACCAGAGAGACTCAATTCCTAATTACACACTGAACAGAAATACTTTTGGGGTGATGAGACCGATCACTTACCCAAAAGAAAAGCATAAATAAGAAAATGAGTCATGTCATTAATTAACATCAATTTACGTTTTTAAAAGATCACTCTGGTGCTTCAAAATGGAGACTGGGTCAGGGAAGAGCAAGAGAAAAGGTGTTAGGCATGTTAAGGACTTTCTGCAAAGGTACAAGAGAGATGGTGATGGTTTGGCTTGGACTACAGTGACAACAGTGGAGATGAAGTGGAGAAGTTCAAGACATGTTTTGAAGTGATAGTCAACTGGCCTTTCTGATGGTTGCTATAGAGTGAGGAAATGCCAGGAGCTGAAAATGAATCCTAGATTTTTGGCTTGAACCACTGGGACATAGTACTATGAATTACAACAGACATGCACGTTAAGTACAAACAATAAGAGCTAACACCTTTTGAGTGCTTATTATATGTCAATGTTCACTCAATTTCACATTCGATTTTCCCCCCAAATCTCGAGGCGTTAGGTACTATTGTTATTTTCATTTTACACATAGGAAACTGAAAGGTTCAGTAGGTCAGTAGGCTAGGACAGAAACAATGTAGAATTGAACCTAGGTCATCACACTCCAAATTTCATCACAGTGTACAAAACCGCATCCTTGGCAACAGTTTCTAGGACCATGAACCACATTCGAGGCACTGGTAACACCACTGAATTCACAGACTCTCAGGATGACTAGCTTGAAAGATCCTACTGCTTTACTGCTTGGCGTGTTCCTTTAAGGCCTATCATTTAAGAGCATCTTATTTTCATAGAGTAAAAGATGTATCTGTCCACTGTGTATGCTTCTCAAAGCACTTGCTGCAGCATTATCTCTTTGATTCCCATTTTACAGATGAGGAAACAAACAAGTTAAGTGATTTTTGTCAAGATTACTGAGACAGTAATAGAGCTAGAACTAAAAGCCAAGTGAACTCATCCCATACAGTGGTCTGGCCAATAAACCTATCTTTAAAAATTCTGACCACTCAGTAAGAAATACATTTTACATCCCTACCCAAAATACATATACGGATGTGAAACAGAGAAAAAGAAGTTACACAAAACAGTCTTTACCCTTACTACCCTGCTAATATTTTCTTTTCTATTTCATTTTAAATGTTGATTATAACTGGTAATTTAAACAACATTGATCCAAATCCTAGTAATTAACATTACAACCACATAGTAGACTTTTTAGAAATAAATCCCATGACTCACTCGGACTACCAAGCACTAGAATGGTGAGATGAAATCTGAAAAAGAGCAGTCTGTTGAGTATTTGGGATACATGAAGATTGCGGTCCATGAGTGTAAATGGCAGTGTTCTCTGAGCTATGCTTTTGTAAATAATCTTTTATTAGTATTACTTTCTATTGCTCTGGGGGTCTGAAATCAAATAGACATGCCTACTAATATTTGAAACAGGCGGAGACGCACTTTTCTGGAAAAAAAATGTTAAAAGCAAAATGAAACAGTTCTTCAACCTTACTCCTGCTCTATAGGCAGTAAAATGCTGTCAAAAGACCAGACTGGCAACATCCATTTACTTTTTTAAAAAAGGAAAAGGAAAAGACTGGATTGGTAACGAGACAACCCATTATGTTTTATAATGAAGGACAGCATTTTAGGACAATGGCTTAAGATGCAAAGCAACCTATCATTTATTGGACAATACTACTGATACATGAGCAAGCTCCTCTAATGTGTTCTCCCCTCACCAGTATGCCTAATTACCGTTAGTAAAAAAAGGAAGAGATCTGTTCACGAATAGAAATATTTGATTTTTCCCAATTCCTTAAGTTTACAAGAATAAAAATGCTTTAAAATGCTAATTACTGAACATTCAATTACCGTCCCAAATACAGCTCTAACCTAGTGAGTCCCCCCCCCATCCGTGCATCTCTGAAGGGGACAAGCAACAAGGACAAACCTCAGCCTCAATACATCAAAGGCTGAGCCTGCACTACAGCGATACATCGAGTTCACCGACACCTAGATGGCTTGCTGACATGGTCATGGTCCTTGGGAGCTCACACACACTTCTGAACTTGGCGCACGGACGCACGGATCTCGCCGCTCTTCCACTGACCTGGAGCCCATCTGGATCCTGGTCAGAGGAGTCATGAAAGGCTGTAAGATTCTGACATCAGGGAGCCTCCGCGGTCCCTTAGGGCTCCAAAGATATAAATAAAATGCCTCAAGGCATTTCTTAAGGAAGAGTTAAGTTATCCCTCGAATCCCAACTTGGTTCCACAGAAGCTGGAAGGGCACCACCAGGACACAGAGCAAAAATGGCCAACTAGCAGAAGGTCTTGGGGGAGGGGAGGAGCGAGAGAAGGCAAGGCTAGAAACACCCAAATCAATCACTTGGAGAGAGAGCCAAGCCGCAGAGGCTGCCGCTCGCGGCCGCGTGCACTTGCGGAGGGAACGGTTCCAAGGAAACCTCACCCGATCGTAATGGACACGCCACAGGGCGGCTGTGTTTATTGGCATGGTACGCTGCAAGTTGTGGCCCGCATCCCTCCTCCGAGCTTTGACAGGGATCAAGCGCACTGTCGGCACAACCACACTGACAGCCGGCCCCTGCCCAGCCCCGCCGATTCCTGGAGCCAGGACCGAGCGCAGGGCCAAGGCCCTTCACCGCAGCCCTCACGACCCCCCGCTGCAGCTCACCGGCCCCACCCAGCACGGTCTCAGGCTCCTCCATGGCGCTGACCGTTAGCATCCCCAGCACACCTAGGAGGCTGCCCACCGCCTCGAAGACCCGGAGTCCATCCAGGAGCGCAGTGCGAGGCACGCACCCACTCCCCGACCCCATCAAATCACGCGGAGCGGCCGCGCCGCGGGGTCCAGTTGAGGGGTTGGGTCCCGCGGGCGATGCAGCACGGCCGTCTACCTTACTCAGCGCGGTAGCCGCGCCCAGGCAGACGCCGCCGGCTTGAACGACGTCGGAGCTGACCCGGTCAAGAAGCGGTGATCGCCCGGGGGACTTCGGGCGGGGCGCCGAGAGCCGGCACCAGGAGGGGACCGGAAAAGGCATTGCCCGGCTGCCGGCCCCCGCCCCCGCCGGGGTCGGGAGCGGGGCCGCCGGGGCCGCGGTGGATGGGCTGCCGCGAGGTCCTCTGTGGAGCGAGTGAGACTAGACGCGAAGAGGCCGGGAGGTGCTGGGAGCGCCGCGGGCGTGAGGGCGGGTAAGGAGGGAATGGTCTGGAACAAACGGCACCGAACGCGAGCTTCGAACGTTAAACCCCACGGAGGTGACGGGCGCAGAGGGCGCGCGCCTGGAATGCGGCGGCGGCGGCGGCGGCGGCGGCGGGCGCGGGGTTCCGCTTGGCGTCCTCACCTTCTTGGTGCTGGGGCCGCCCGCGATTCGAGACACTCCTGTCAGGGAAGAGGAGCGCCCCGGCTGCCCCCCTAGCGTCTCCTGTTGGGGGGACATCGCTTCCAGGAAGAAGACTTCCAAGCAAATCCCAGCCCAAGAGGAGGCTACGCAGTCCTGTTCGCGGGACGGCGGCCGGAGTGCCTAGGACTCGCAGCGCAGAGGCGGCTGCAGCGCTCAGGAGGCGCGCGGAGCTCCGGGTCCGGGACGCGCACCTCCCGTCGGGGCCATGCACCGCCGCCCGCCTTCCGGAGCGTGGCTGCAGGCAACTGCGGCGGCGGCCACCCCGCCTCGGGTCCGCCCATCGTGCCAGGCGGCCTGCGCCGGGCCCGCCCCCGGCTGTCCTCCTCTGGCCACGGCCCACCCTGTGGCGACCCGGCCTGCCGCGCGCCTTTCTAGATACACATTAGGAAACCGGCCACCGACTGACCTTCTCAGTCCGCGATGCCGAGTGGGTCCCGTCCGAAGGGGCTCAGCGGCCGGTGTCACTATCCGGGCCTCTAGCGCGCGGATGCGCGCCACTCCCGACGCGCAGCCCACTCGCCCCCGACCCCATCCCTTCCCGCGCTGCGCCCGCGGGAAAGGCGCCGCGGCAGCCCATGCATCGGCGAGGCCGTGGCGACCTCAAACCGAACAGAGGAGCGCCGGTGATGCCTGTCAGGCTTTCTCCGTGCAGCAGGGGGGGGCCTCCGCCCCCCGTCCCGCCCTGCCCCGCCCCGCCCGGGAGGCCCGGGACGGAGTCGCGCGTCGCAGAGGGGTTTGGAAGCACCGGCTGACTTCCTGTGCAATCCTGCACGTTAGCCTCCCGGGGGGACCTGAGCTGGCTTCTGCAGCCGCCAGGCCGGGCCGGGCCGGGCAGCAGCCCCCACGCAATTTGCACCGGCGTTTTCCGCTGTCTGTGAGCGGCAGAGACCCGGGCATTCCAAAAGTGCAAGCGCAATTAGGGAAAACGCACGCAGAGAGCGGACTCCGAAATTTGGCTTCTCAGGAAGGCTACAATATGCGGAAATGTTTACCAGGTATGGGTGCTGAGAGCATAACTTCCTGTCAGCCCGAATAGTGGCAAATTTTTTTAAGGCCAAAGAATAATCAGAGGGAGGGGATTTGGAGCCGACCCGGGCTGAGTTGAGCATTGCCGCACTTTGCAGGACTGGCTGACTGGTGCGGATGGTTGGGTAGGTGGCATTCTTCCCTTGGAGTCAGGACTGCAGAAAGGGCGGATTAGTGATGAAGCACGCCACTCTACGATACTAGCTTGTTGAAGGGGTTTGTTTGTATTTGTGATAAGAAAGAAACAGATCGAGGTTCCTGCCGGATTGGACTGTTACCGGGACAGGTTGAGGAAGAACAGGGTTCTGGCCGGCCCTGTTCAAAACAGGAGTTGCTGTCCAAAACACACCCACACGAACACACACCCACACACAAACACCTCACCAAAGCCCGGAATTGTTTATAGTGGAAGTAATGGGGGGGAAATGTTCCAGGCCATTTTGAGCCTTGTCCATCTCATGTGGTTTAAAGTAGGCTTACACAGGCTTTATAAATCATGCACACATACACATATATAATTATATAAATCATGCTAATACATATGTATGTGGATATATATGTATATGTGTGTATATACGTGTTTATATCTGTATGTGTATACACACACTCACACACACACAAACACAGGATTGAGTACACCTTCTGTAGTAGCAAAAGATAATATTTATTGAATGCTTTCTTTATATCAGACAATATTCTAAGCATTTTAATATATTAATTAATGTAAATCTACCTTATAATCCTACAAGATAGATATCCACACACGTGATTATACACATGGGAAATCCATGCTGCAAAGATATTAAAAAATTTGTTAAACACCTGGTAAGCAGTGAAGCCAGGTTTGAAACTACGGCGTCTGCCCGCAGGTCAGGCTCTTAACCACTTGGATTTACTGTTTCTCCGGTGTGTTACTGCCGCCGGCCCGCCCCCCTGGCCATAGCCGGCCTGCCTCCCAGGGGCAGGCTGACAGGGGGAAACTCCTTCCAGGAAGCTCTGGCAGCAGAGGCCAGGCGGCGGGGGAATTGGGAGCAAGTGGACTTGCTCTCCCAGGACAGCCGCCCTGTCCCGCCTCCGCCGCCTCCGCCGCCACCCCCACTACCACTACCACTGCCACTGCCACTGCTGCCCGCTGTCCATCCCGGGGGCCGAGGGCCGGGCTAAGGCTGCACCCTCCCTCCCCGCAGCAGCATCAAGCAGCCAAGGCCCACTGGCGAGCGGTGTGCAGCTCGGGACCACCTATCCCATGGGCTCTGAGGAGGCATTGGGCTTCGGGGTGGGATGGGGGCGTGGGGGTGGGGCAGGGAATTGGAATGGCCTCAAGCCCCGCCCACCCGGCCGCCAGGGCCGCGCCCCTGGGAGCCAGGACTGCGTGCCTGCCGTGGGCCCGGGGCATCCCTGTCTAGCGGCTGTCGCGGTGGTGATCGGAGCCCGGAGCGCCCGGCTCTCGCGAGGAGAGGGCTGAGGGGGTCATCTGGGGTAGGGGTGCACTCCGGGTGTGCGGCGATCTGGCGATGAGGGCGGACAGGGTGAGGGGGAGGGGTTGCTGGGAGCGGAAGTGACCTGGCTGGAGGGTGGGGGCTTATTCCTCGGTGAAGGGTTAGGGGAGTATCTCCGGACGGTGGGGGGACCTGGGGTGAGGCCCTTGGGGTGAGCGCGGTTTACAGGGGCTGTAGCTTAGGACCTAGTGGGGCGCAGACCTGGGGCGGGATTTGGGTGTGAGGAGAAGCAGCTTTGTCTCGGGGGTGCAGTGGATCGGGGACCGGGCGTGGCAGGGGGTGGGGAGGCATTGACTGGGTGGGGGGTCGGCGAGCAGTGGTAGCGGGGCTGGTGGGGTGAGGCCTGGCCCTGGGCCCGTGGTGGTCCTACTTGGGGGCCGGGACCCTGGAGGAGGGCGTGGGGGTCCGCGTTGGTGTTGGGGACCCGGCCAGCCCTGGCCGCGGGCTGGGCTCGCCCCACCGCCCCACCGCCCCACCGCCCCACCGCCCGAAGCTCCACCGGCCCACCGCCCGGCCCCACTCGCAGCATCCCTACTGCTGGAGTGGCAGCCAAGCCTCCATGCTGCTGTCAGGCAGGCGGGAGTGGGAGGGGCGCTGAAAGCTGCGCGTGCGCGCGCGCGCACGGTCGCCGGGACGCCGGGGCGCTGGGGCTCGCGCAGAACGTGAGGAAGCTGGGCGGGAGCTGGGTGCTCCTGGACCAGCTCCCGGAGGAGGAAGGCTGCCTGGGGTCTCGGCCTCCCGCCGCTTGCTGTCGCCTCTGCTGCCGTCGCGAGCCAGGTAAGGGGGCGCTGGTGGGGGCGCGCAGGTCGGGGAGTCGGCGGGTGAGGCCTGGGCTTTGTAGTTGGGGAGGCGCCCGGGGGTGGGGGGAGGGGTGCGTCGGTGGGGTCCAGGCCGCGCGTCCAGGTTGGGACCGTGAGGCGGGTCCCGGGGGCCCCCCCGGCCTGGTTGGGGTGCCTTCCTCCCCCTCCTTAGTACTGGCTGAACCGCGCGGCTTTCTTGGCCGCCGCTCACAGGCGGCTTTGGCAAAGTGGGAGCAGCCCCGGGAGATGGGAGGGCGCTGGACGGCCCCGGGCCAGCCGAGACTGGCCCTCAGGCCTTGCGAGGCCTTCCCGCGCGGGTGGCCCTGCCCCGGGAGTGGAGGCCGCCCCGGACCCCGTGGGGCACAGGCGAGCTGGGGCAGAAGCAGGGGCGAGGCCGGGCCTTTGGGAGCTTGTTGGCCTGCCCCCGAGATCCAAAGCTTCTGACCAGTGTATTTTCCGTCTTTTGAGGACCCTCCCTCCTGTTTTGCACAGTGGCTGCAGCAAACGACATTCCCACCGACAGTGTAGGAGGGATCCCTTTTCTCCACAGCCTCTGTAGCCTTGATCCTGTGTGGGCTTTGGAATGGTGGCCACTCTAACTGGGGCGAGATGCCACCTCATTGTAGTTTTGCCTTGTATTCCTCGGATAATGAGCAACCTTGAGCCTGTTTTGTCATGTGCCTCTCATTGGTCGCTGGTGGGTCTTCGCTGGAGAATTGCTTCCTGAGGTCGTCTTCTGCCCATTTTTGGATTGGGTCGTCTTCTGTCCGTTGAGTCGGATGAGCTGTTTGGATATGGTGGAAATGAACCCCTAGTCAGTCTCATGTTTGGCAAAGATTGTCTCCTATTTCGTAGGCCGTGGTTTAGTTCTGCTTCTGGTTTCCTTTGGTGTGCCAAAGCTGATGAATTCAGTTTGCTCCCGTTTGTGTTTGTATTTTTGCTGAGTTTTCTGTTGCTTGGGGAGACTACCCTAGGAGAAAATGGGTGAGGTGTACGTGGGATACTGTTTGGCCTACGTTTCCTACCGAGAGGTGTGTGGTGTCTTGTGTTACGTTTAAGTGTCTAAGCCATTTTGAATTTATTTCTGCGTATGCTGGCGCTGTACGCCCAGGGGCCGGGATTGGGGTAGGGGGCGGGGCGGCTGCAGAGAGGGCAGCAGCGAAGGACGGGAGCTGCCCAGGCAAGCCTGTGGATTTCCTCCCGAGTCCCCCTCAGCCAGCTCTCTGGGCGCCTTCTTCTGCCTCAGGGTGGCATCTGACATCTCTCCAGGTCAATGGAGTCCCGGGAGGCTTCCTCCAATACACAGAGAGACAGACATATAAATAGGCAGACACGCTAGTCTCTTTCTTTGTTATTAACAGATAGATACACTAACCTCGTCCTCCTCCTCCATTACATAGGTACACAGATACATACATACAAAGACAGACAGGCACACACCAACACACACACACACACACACACACACACACACACACACACAGAAGCCCCCTCCTACTCCTCAGTTAGGTAGGTAGATGGACACACCAATCTCCTCCTCCATGAAATAGATTGTCAGAGAGAGATACACACACACAGCAGCCTCCTCTTCCTCCTCAATCAGGTAGGTAAGTAGATAGACACACTAGCCTCCTCCTCTAGTAGGTAAAGAAACACACGGACAGACTGAGAGACAGACACACTCACCTCCTCCAACAGAAAGACACTTAGACGAACACAGTAGCCTCCTCCTACTTCATTAGGTGCGTATGCAGACAGACAGACGGAAAGTCACGCTAGCTTCCTCCACCTCCCCCTCCATTAGATAGACAAATACAGAAATGGACAGACCCACACACACACTTACACACACACACACACACACACACTAAACTCGTTCTCCTCCTCAATTAGGCAGATAGACAAACACACTAGCCTCCTCTGCCTCCTCCATTGCATAGATAGATTGTCAGAGAGATAGATAGGCCGAGAGAGAGACATACTAGCCTCCTCTTCCTCCATTCCATAGACACACAGAGACACACAGACATAGACTAGCCTCTCCCCTCCTCCAACAGATAGATAGGCAGGCAGGCAGGCAGGCAGGCAGACGGACAGACACACTCTCTACAGGCGGAGTGCAGTCAGGGGACAGTGATGGGGACAGGGTCCGGGGACTGGGGTGCCCCTGGTGAGCCAGAGGATTTTCTCCCATGTCCCCAACGGCCTAGCCTGGGGGCGACCGCCGCTCTCCCACGTTCCTCAGACTCAAGCCATTTAATCAGCCTGCTCTTGGGAGCGGGCGTGGTGCGGTCAGTGAAAGAGGTCAGTGGTGGAGGGGCCGGAGGCACTGCGGCTAAGGGGGCTGCCCTGGCGAGTTGGTAAGTTTCCTCCCATCTCCCCCTCTCCTTGGCCTGGGGACAGCCTCTGCCACCCCAGGTTTGCGGGATTGAAGTCTCCTTGTCAGCCAGGTCATGGGAGGCTGGGGAGGTTCGGTCAGGGTCTGCAGAGAGGAGGCATGGCTGCCCTAGAAGCCCGAGGATTTGCTCCCATGATCCCTTGGCCTGGCCTGGGGTCGGACTCTGATAACCCAGGTTCCCTGGCTGCACGCCTAGGTGTTGGATGCCTCCCAGGAGGCAGGCGCGGTCTTGCGCTGAGGGGATGGTGGCCCGGGGCGGGGAAGGGGAGGCTGCAGAGAGGTCGGCAGCGGTGGCGAGGGCTGCCCAGGTAAGCCTGTGGATTTCCTCTCGTGACCCCTCAGCTTGCTCAGGGGGCGCCCTGTGCTACGCCAGGTTCACTGGGTGCACATGTCCGTGTTGTCCGGCTCCCGGGATGCTGGCGCGGTGTGCTCAGGGGGCAGTGGTGGTGGCGGGGTCTGGGGCGGCTGCAGAGAGGGCGGGCGGCAGCGTGGGGCGGGGGCTGCCAAGGCAGTCCTGTGCATTTCCTCGCGTGTCCCCCTCAGCCTGCTCTGGGGGCGGTCTCTGCTGCCCCAGGGTCCCTGGAGGCTTGTCCTCAGGTGATCCTGCTCCTGAGAGGTGGGCGTGGTGCAGTCAATGTGCAGGGGCGGGGGCAGCGACAGGGACAGAGACAGAGACAGCGACAGCGACAGCGACAGAGACAGCGGGCAATGGGAGCAAGTACCTGGCTAGTAGTATGGGTCAGCCCCAATCCTGCCATCTCCAGCTCTGCTGCTGCCACTGCCGCCGCCCCGCCCCCCTGGCCATAGCCGGCCTGCCTCCCAGGGGCAGGCTGACAGGGGGAAACTCCTTCCAGGAAGCTCTGGCAGCAGAGGCCAGGCGGCGGGGGAATTGGGAGCAAGTGGACTTGCTCTCCCAGGACAGCCGCCCTGTCCCGCCTCCGCCGCCTCCGCCGCCACCCCCACTACCACTACCACTGCCACTGCCACTGCTGCCCGCTGTCCATCCCGGGGGCCGAGGGCCGGGCTAAGGCTGCACCCTCCCTCCCCGCACCAGCATCAAGCAGCCAAGGCCCACTGGCGAGCGGTGTGCAGCTCGGGACCACCTATCCCATGGGCTCTGAGGAGGCATTGGGCTTCGGGGTGGGATGGGGGCGTGGGGGTGGGGCAGGGAATTGGAATGGCCTCAAGCCCCGCCCACCCGGCCGCCGGGGCCGCGCCCCTGGGAGCCAGGACTGCGTGCCTGCCGTGGGCCCGGGGCATCCCTGTCTAGCGGCTGTCGCGGTGGTGATCGGAGCCCGGAGCGCCCGGCTCTCGCGAGGAGAGGGCTGAGGGGGTCATCTGGGGTAGGGGTGCACTCCGGGTGTGCGGCGATCTGGCGATGAGGGCGGACAGGGTGAGGGGGAGGGGTTGCTGGGAGCGGAAGTGACCTGGCTGGAGGGTGGGGGCTTATTCCTCGGTGAAGGGTTAGGGGAGTATCTCCGGACGGTGGGGGGACCTGGGGTGAGGCCCTTGGGGTGAGCGCGGTTTACAGGGGCTGTAGCTTAGGACCTAGTGGGGCGCAGACCTGGGGCGGGATTTGGGTGTGAGGAGAAGCAGCTTTGTCTCGGGGGTGCAGTGGATCGGGGACCGGGCGTGGCAGGGGGTGGGGAGGCATTGACTGGGTGGGGGGTCGGCGAGCAGTGGTAGCGGGGCTGGTGGGGTGAGGCCTGGCCCTGGGCCCGTGGTGGTCCTACTTGGGGGCCGGGACCCTGGAGGAGGGCGTGGGGGTCCGCGTTGGTGTTGGGGACCCGGCCAGCCCTGGCCGCGGGCTGGGCTCGCCCCACCGCCCCACCGCCCGAAGCTCCACCGGCCCACCGCCCGGCCCCACTCGCAGCATCCCTACTGCTGGAGTCGCAGCCAAGCCTCCATGCTGCTGTCAGGCAGGCGGGAGTGGGAGGGGCGCTGAAAGCTGCGCGTGCGCGCGCGCGCACGGTCGCCGGGACGCCGGGGCGCTGGGGCTCGCGCAGAACGTGAGGAAGCTGGGCGGGAGCTGGGTGCTCCTGGACCAGCTCCCGGAGGAGGAAGGCTGCCTGGGGTCTCGGCCTCCCGCCGCTTGCTGTCGCCTCTGCTGCCGTCGCGAGCCAGGTAAGGGGGCGCTGGTGGGGGCGCGCAGGTCGGGGAGTCGGCGGGTGAGGCCTGGGCTTTGTAGTTGGGGAGGCGCCCGGGGGTGGGGGGAGGGGTGCGTCGGTGGGGTCCAGGCCGCGCGTCCAGGTTGGGACCGTGAGGCGGGTCCCGGGGGCCCCCCCGGCCTGGTTGGGGTGCCTTCCTCCCCCTCCTTAGTACTGGCTGAACCGCGCGGCTTTCTTGGCCGCCGCTCACAGGCGGCTTTGGCAAAGTGGGAGCAGCCCCGGGAGATGGGAGGGCGCTGGACGGCCCCGGGCCAGCCGAGACTGGCCCTCAGGCCTTGCGAGGCCTTCCCGCGCGGGTGGCCCTGCCCCGGGAGTGGAGGCCGCCCCGGACCCCGTGGGGCACAGGCGAGCTGGGGCAGAAGCAGGGGCGAGGCCGGGCCTTTGGGAGCTTGTTGGCCTGCCCCCGAGATCCAAAGCTTCTGACCAGTGTATTTTCCGTCTTTTGAGGACCCTCCCTCCTGTTTTGCACAGTGGCTGCAGCAAACGACATTCCCACCGACAGTGTAGGAGGGATCCCTTTTCTCCACAGCCTCTGTAGCCTTGATCCTGTGTGGGCTTTGGAATGGTGGCCACTCTAACTGGGGCGAGATGCCACCTCATTGTAGTTTTGCCTTGTATTCCTCGGATAATGAGCAACCTTGAGCCTGTTTTGTCATGTGCCTCTCATTGGTCGCTGGTGGGTCTTCGCTGGAGAATTGCTTCCTGAGGTCGTCTTCTGCCCATTTTTGGATTGGGTCGTCTTCTGTCCGTTGAGTCGGATGAGCTGTTTGGATATGGTGGAAATGAACCCCTAGTCAGTCTCATGTTTGGCAAAGATTGTCTCCTATTTCGTAGGCCGTGGTTTAGTTCTGCTTCTGGTTTCCTTTGGTGTGCCAAAGCTGATGAATTCAGTTTGCTCCCGTTTGTGTTTGTATTTTTGCTGAGTTTTCTGTTGCTTGGGGAGACTACCCTAGGAGAAAATGGGTGAGGTGTACGTGGGATACTGTTTGGCCTACGTTTCCTACCGAGAGGTGTGTGGTGTCTTGTGTTACGTTTAAGTGTCTAAGCCATTTTGAATTTATTTCTGCGTATGCTGGCGCTGTACGCCCAGGGGCCGGGATTGGGGTAGGGGGCGGGGCGGCTGCAGAGAGGGCAGCAGCGAAGGACGGGAGCTGCCCAGGCAAGCCTGTGGATTTCCTCCCGAGTCCCCCTCAGCCAGCTCTCTGGGCGCCTTCTTCTGCCTCAGGGTGGCATCTGACATCTCTCCAGGTCAATGGAGTCCCGGGAGGCTTCCTCCAATACACAGAGAGACAGACATATAAATAGGCAGACACGCTAGTCTCTTTCTTTGTTATTAACAGATAGATACACTAACCTCGTCCTCCTCCTCCATTACATAGGTACACAGATACATACATACAAAGACAGACAGGCACACACCAACACACACACACACACACACACACACACACACACACAGAAGCCCCCTCCTACTCCTCAGTTAGGTAGGTAGATGGACACACCAATCTCCTCCTCCATGAAATAGATTGTCAGAGAGAGATACACACACACAGCAGCCTCCTCTTCCTCCTCAATCAGGTAGGTAAGTAGATAGACACACTAGCCTCCTCCTCTAGTAGGTAAAGAAACACACGGACAGACTGAGAGACAGACACACTCACCTCCTCCAATACAAAGACACTTAGACGAACACAGTAGCCTCCTCCTACTTCATTAGGTGCGTATGCAGACAGACAGACGGAAAGTCACGCTAGCTTCCTCCACCTCCTTCTCCATTAGATAGACAAATACAGAAATGGACAGACCCACACACACACTTACACACACACACACACACACACACACTACACTCCTTCTCCTCCTCAATTAAGCAGATAGACAAACACACTAGCCTCCTCTGCCTCCTCCATTGCATAGATAGATTGTCAGAGAGATAGATAGGCCGAGAGAGAGACATACTAGCCTCCTCTTCCTCCATTCCATAGACACACAGAGACACACAGACATAGACTAGCCTCTCCCCTCCTCCAACAGATAGATAGGCAGGCAGGCAGGCAGGCAGGCAGACGGACAGACACACTCACTACAGGCGGAGTGCAGTCAGGGGACAGTGATGGGGACAGGGTCCGGGGACTGGGGTGCCCCTGGTGAGCCAGAGGATTTTCTCCCATGTCCCCAACGGCCTAGCCTGGGGGCGACCGCCGCTCTCCCACGTTCCTCAGACTCAAGCCATTTAATCAGCCTGCTCTTGGGAGCGGGCGTGGTGCGGTCAGTGAAAGAGGTCAGTGGTGGAGGGGCCGGAGGCACTGCGGCTAAGGGGGCTGCCCTGGCGAGTTGGTAAGTTTCCTCCCATCTCCCCCTCTCCTTGGCCTGGGGACAGCCTCTGCCACCCCAGGTTTGCGGGATTGAAGTCTCCTTGTCAGCCAGGTCATGGGAGGCTGGGGGAGGTTCGGTCAGGGTCTGCAGAGAGGAGGCGGGGCTGCCCTAGAAGCCCGAGGATTTGCTCCCATGATCCCTTGGCCTGGCCTGGGGTCGGACTCTGATAACCCAGGTTCCCTGGCTGCACGCCTAGGTGTTGGATGCCTCCCAGGAGGCAGGCGCGGTCTTGCGCTGAGGGGATGGTGGCCCGGGGCGGGGAAGGGGAGGCTGCAGAGAGGTCGGCAGCGGTGGCGAGGGCTGCCCAGGTAAGCCTGTGGATTTCCTCTCGTGACCCCTCAGCTTGCTCAGGGGGCGCCCTGTGCTACGCCAGGTTCACTGGGTGCACATGTCCGTGTTGTCCGGCTCCCGGGATGCTGGCGCGGTGTGCTCAGGGGGCAGTGGTGGTGGCGGGGTCTGGGGCGGCTGCAGAGAGGGCGGGCGGCAGCGTGGGGCGGGGGCTGCCAAGGCAGTCCTGTGCATTTCCTCGCGTGTCCCCCTCAGCCTGCTCTGGGGGCGGTCTCTGCTGCCCCAGGGTCCCTGGAGGCTTGTCCTCAGGTGATCCTGCTCCTGAGAGGTGGGCGTGGTGCAGTCAATGTGCAGGGGCGGGGGCAGCGACAGGGACAGAGACAGAGACAGCGACAGCGACAGAGACAGCGGGCAATGGGAGCAAGTACCTGGCTAGTAGTATGGGTCAGCCCCAATCCTGCCATCTCCAGCTCTGCTGCTGCCACTGCCGCCGCCCCGCCCCCCTGGCCATAGCCGGCCTGCCTCCCAGGGGCAGGCTGACAGGGGGAAACTCCTTCCAGGAAGCTCTGGCAGCAGAGGCCAGGCGGCGGGGGAATTGGGAGCAAGTGGACTTGCTCTCCCAGGACAGCCGCCCTGTCCCGCCTCCGCCGCCTCCGCCGCCACCCCCACTACCACTACCACTGCCACTGCCACTGCTGCCCGCTGTCCATCCCGGGGGCCGAGGGCCGGGCTAAGGCTGCACCCTCCCTCCCCGCAGCAGCATCAAGCAGCCAAGGCCCACTGGCGAGCGGTGTGCAGCTCGGGACCACCTATCCCATGGGCTCTGAGGAGGCATTGGGCTTCGGGGTGGGATGGGGGCGTGGGGGTGGGGCAGGGAATTGGAATGGCCTCAAGCCCCGCCCACCCGGCCGCCGGGGCCGCGCCCCTGGGAGCCAGGACTGCGTGCCTGCCGTGGGCCCGGGGCATCCCTGTCTAGCGGCTGTCGCCGTGGTGATCGGAGCCCGGAGCGCCCGGCTCTCGCGAGGAGAGGGCTGAGGGGGTCATCTGGGGTAGGGGTGCACTCCGGGTGTGCGGCGATCTGGCGATGAGGGCGGACAGGGTGAGGGGGAGGGGTTGCTGGGAGCGGAAGTGACCTGGCTGGAGGGTGGGGGCTTATTCCTCGGTGAAGGGTTAGGGGAGTATCTCCGGACGGTGGGGGGACCTGGGGTGAGGCCCTTGGGGTGAGCGCGGTTTACAGGGGCTGTAGCTTAGGACCTAGTGGGGCGCAGACCTGGGGCGGGATTTGGGTGTGAGGAGAAGCAGCTTTGTCTCGGGGGTGCAGTGGATCGGGGACCGGGCGTGGCAGGGGGTGGGGAGGCATTGACTGGGTGGGGGGTCGGCGAGCAGTGGTAGCGGGGCTGGTGGGGTGAGGCCTGGCCCTGGGCCCGTGGTGGTCCTACTTGGGGGCCGGGACCCTGGAGGAGGGCGTGGGGGTCCGCGTTGGTGTTGGGGACCCGGCCAGCCCTGGCCGCGGGCTGGGCTCGCCCCACCGCCCCACCGCCCCACCGCCCCACCGCCCGAAGCTCCACCGGCCCACCGCCCGGCCCCACTCGCAGCATCCCTACTGCTGGAGTGGCAGCCAAGCCTCCATGCTGCTGTCAGGCAGGCGGGAGTGGGAGGGGCGCTGAAAGCTGCGCGTGCGCGCGCGCGCACGGTCGCCGGGACGCCGGGGCGCTGGGGCTCGCGCAGAACGTGAGGAAGCTGGGCGGGAGCTGGGTGCTCCTGGACCAGCTCCCGGAGGAGGAAGGCTGCCTGGGGTCTCGGCCTCCCGCCGCTTGCTGTCGCCTCTGCTGCCGTCGCGAGCCAGGTAAGGGGGCGCTGGTGGGGGCGCGCAGGTCGGGGAGTCGGCGGGTGAGGCCTGGGCTTTGTAGTTGGGGAGGCGCCCGGGGGTGGGGGGAGGGGTGCGTCGGTGGGGTCCAGGCCGCGCGTCCAGGTTGGGACCGTGAGGCGGGTCCCGGGGCCCCCCCGGCCTGGTTGGGGTGCCTTCCTCCCCCTCCTTAGTACTGGCTGAACCGCGCGGCTTTCTTGGCCGCCGCTCACAGGCGGCTTTGGCAAAGTGGGAGCAGCCCCGGGAGATGGGAGGGCGCTGGACGGCCCCGGGCCAGCCGAGACTGGCCCTCAGGCCTTGCGAGGCCTTCCCGCGCGGGTGGCCCTGCCCCGGGAGTGGAGGCCGCCCCGGACCCCGTGGGGCACAGGCGAGCTGGGGCAGAAGCAGGGGCGAGGCCGGGCCTTTGGGAGCTTGTTGGCCTGCCCCCGAGATCCAAAGCTTCTGACCAGTGTATTTTCCGTCTTTTGAGGACCCTCCCTCCTGTTTTGCACAGTGGCTGCAGCAAACGACATTCCCACCGACAGTGTAGGAGGGATCCCTTTTCTCCACAGCCTCTGTAGCCTTGATCCTGTGTGGGCTTTGGAATGGTGGCCACTCTAACTGGGGCGAGATGCCACCTCATTGTAGTTTTGCCTTGTATTCCTCGGATAATGAGCAACCTTGAGCCTGTTTTGTCATGTGCCTCTCATTGGTCGCTGGTGGGTCTTCGCTGGAGAATTGCTTCCTGAGGTCGTCTTCTGCCCATTTTTGGATTGGGTCGTCTTCTGTCCGTTGAGTCGGATGAGCTGTTTGGATATGGTGGAAATGAACCCCTAGTCAGTCTCATGTTTGGCAAAGATTGTCTCCTATTTCGTAGGCCGTGGTTTAGTTCTGCTTCTGGTTTCCTTTGGTGTGCCAAAGCTGATGAATTCAGTTTGCTCCCGTTTGTGTTTGTATTTTTGCTGAGTTTTCTGTTGCTTGGGGAGACTACCCTAGGAGAAAATGGGTGAGGTGTACGTGGGATACTGTTTGGCCTACGTTTCCTACCGAGAGGTGTGTGGTGTCTTGTGTTACGTTTAAGTGTCTAAGCCATTTTGAATTTATTTCTGCGTATGCTGGCGCTGTACGCCCAGGGGCCGGGATTGGGGTAGGGGGCGGGGCGGCTGCAGAGAGGGCAGCAGCGAAGGACGGGAGCTGCCCAGGCAAGCCTGTGGATTTCCTCCCGAGTCCCCCTCAGCCAGCTCTCTGGGCGCCTTCTTCTGCCTCAGGGTGGCATCTGACATCTCTCCAGGTCAATGGAGTCCCGGGAGGCTTCCTCCAATACACAGAGAGACAGACATATAAATAGGCAGACACGCTAGTCTCTTTCTTTGTTATTAACAGATAGATACACTAACCTCGTCCTCCTCCTCCATTACATAGGTACACAGATACATACATACAAAGACAGACAGGCACACACCAACACACACACACACACACACACACACACACACACACACAGAAGCCCCCTCCTACTCCTCAGTTAGGTAGGTAGATGGACACACCAATGTCCTCCTCCATGAAATAGATTGTCAGAGAGAGATACACACACACAGCAGCCTCCTCTTCCTCCTCAATCAGGTAGGTAAGTAGATAGACACACTAGCCTCCTCCTCTAGTAGGTAAAGAAACACACGGACAGACTGAGAGACAGACACACTCACCTCCTCCAATACAAAGACACTTAGACGAACACAGTAGCCTCCTCCTACTTCATTAGGTGCGTATGCAGACAGACAGACGGAAAGTCACGCTAGCTTCCTCCACCTCCTTCTCCATTAGATAGACAAATACAGAAATGGACAGACCCACACACACACTTACACACACACACACACACACACACACTACACTCCTTCTCCTCCTCAATTAAGCAGATAGACAAACACACTAGCCTCCTCTGCCTCCTCCATTGCATAGATAGATTGTCAGAGAGATAGATAGGCCGAGAGAGAGACATACTAGCCTCCTCTTCCTCCATTCCATAGACACACAGAGACACACAGACATAGACTAGCCTCTCCCCTCCTCCAACAGATAGATAGGCAGGCAGGCAGGCAGGCAGGCAGACGGACAGACACACTCACTACAGGCGGAGTGCAGTCAGGGGACAGTGATGGGGACAGGGTCCGGGGACTGGGGTGCCCCTGGTGAGCCAGAGGATTTTCTCCCATGTCCCCAACGGCCTAGCCTGGGGGCGACCGCCGCTCTCCCACGTTCCTCAGACTCAAGCCATTTAATCAGCCTGCTCTTGGGAGCGGGCGTGGTGCGGTCAGTGAAAGAGGTCAGTGGTGGAGGGGCCGGAGGCACTGCGGCTAAGGGGGCTGCCCTGGCGAGTTGGTAAGTTTCCTCCCATCTCCCCCTCTCCTTGGCCTGGGGACAGCCTCTGCCACCCCAGGTTTGCGGGATTGAAGTCTCCTTGTCAGCCAGGTCATGGGAGGCTGGGGAGGTTCGGTCAGGGTCTGCAGAGAGGAGGCGGGGCTGCCCTAGAAGCCCGAGGATTTGCTCCCATGATCCCTTGGCCTGGCCTGGGGTCGGACTCTGATAACCCAGGTTCCCTGGCTGCACGCCTAGGTGTTGGATGCCTCCCAGGAGGCAGGCGCGGTCTTGCGCTGAGGGGATGGTGGCCCGGGGCGGGGAAGGGGAGGCTGCAGAGAGGTCGGCAGCGGTGGCGAGGGCTGCCCAGGTAAGCCTGTGGATTTCCTCTCGTGACCCCTCAGCTTGCTCAGGGGGCGCCCTGTGCTACGCCAGGTTCACTGGGTGCACATGTCCGTGTTGTCCGGCTCCCGGGATGCTGGCGCGGTGTGCTCAGGGGGCAGTGGTGGTGGCGGGGTCTGGGGCGGCTGCAGAGAGTGCGGGCGGCAGCGTGGGGCGGGGGCTGCCAAGGCAGTCCTGTGCATTTCCTCGCGTGTCCCCCTCAGCCTGCTCTGGGGGCGGTCTCTGCTGCCCCAGGGTCCCTGGAGGCTTGTCCTCAGGTGATCCTGCTCCTGAGAGGTGGGCGTGGTGCAGTCAATGTGCAGGGGCGGGGGCAGCGACAGGGACAGAGACAGAGACAGCGACAGCGACAGCGACAGAGACAGCGGGCAATGGGAGCAAGTACCTGGCTAGTAGTATGGGTCAGCCCCAATCCTGCCATCTCCAGCTCTGCTGCTGCCACTGCCGCCGCCCCGCCCCCCTGGCCATAGCCGGCCTGCCTCCCAGGGGCAGGCTGACAGGGGGAAACTCCTTCCAGGAAGCTCTGGCAGCAGAGGCCAGGCGGCGGGGGAATTGGGAGCAAGTGGACTTGCTCTCCCAGGACAGCCGCCCTGTCCCGCCTCCGCCGCCTCCGCCGCCACCCCCACTACCACTACCACTGCCACTGCCACTGCTGCCCGCTGTCCATCCCGGGGGCCGAGGGCCGGGCTAAGGCTGCACCCTCCCTCCCCGCAGCAGCATCAAGCAGCCAAGGCCCACTGGCGAGCGGTGTGCAGCTCGGGACCACCTATCCCATGGGCTCTGAGGAGGCATTGGGCTTCGGGGTGGGATGGGGGCGTGGGGGTGGGGCAGGGAATTGGAATGGCCTCAAGCCCCGCCCACCCGGCCGCCGGGGCCGCGCCCCTGGGAGCCAGGACTGCGTGCCTGCCGTGGGCCCGGGGCATCCCTGTCTAGCGGCTGTCGCGGTGGTGATCGGAGCCCGGAGCGCCCGGCTCTCGCGAGGAGAGGGCTGAGGGGGTCATCTGGGGTAGGGGTGCACTCCGGGTGTGCGGCGATCTGGCGATGAGGGCGGACAGGGTGAGGGGGAGGGGTTGCTGGGAGCGGAAGTGACCTGGCTGGAGGGTGGGGGCTTATTCCTCGGTGAAGGGTTAGGGGAGTATCTCCGGACGGTGGGGGGACCTGGGGTGAGGCCCTTGGGGTGAGCGCGGTTTACAGGGGCTGTAGCTTAGGACCGAGTGGGGCGCAGACCTGGGGCGGGATTTGGGTGTGAGGAGAAGCAGCTTTGTCTCGGGGGTGCAGTGGATCGGGGACCGGGCGTGGCAGGGGGTGGGGAGGCATTGACTGGGTGGGGGGTCGGCGAGCAGTGGTAGCGGGGCTGGTGGGGTGAGGCCTGGCCCTGGGCCCGTGGTGGTCCTACTTGGGGGCCGGGACCCTGGAGGAGGGCGTGGGGGGCCGCGTTGGTGTTGGGGACCCGGCCAGCCCTGGCCGCGGGCTGGGCTCGCCCCACCGCCCCACCGCCCCACCGCCCCACCGCCCCACCGCCCGAAGCTCCACCGGCCCACCGCCCGGCCCCACTCGCAGCATCCCTACTGCTGGAGTGGCAGCCAAGCCTCCATGCTGCTGTCAGGCAGGCGGGAGTGGGAGGGGCGCTGAAAGCTGCGCGTGCGCGCGCGCGCACGGTCGCCGGGACGCCGGGGCGCTGGGGCTCGCGCAGAACGTGAGGAAGCTGGGCGGGAGCTGGGTGCTCCTGGACCAGCTCCGGGAGGAGGAAGGCTGCCTGGGGTCTCGGCCTCCCGCCGCTTGCTGTCGCCTCTGCTGCCGTCGCGAGCCAGGTAAGGGGGCGCTGGTGGGGGCGCGCAGGTCGGGGAGTCGGCGGGTGAGGCCTGGGCTTTGTAGTTGGGGAGGCGCCCGGGGGTGGGGGGAGGGGTGCGTCGGTGGGGTCCAGGCCGCGCGTCCAGGTTGGGACCGTGAGGCGGGTCCCGGGGGCCCCCCCGGCCTGGTTGGGGTGCCTTCCTCCCCCTCCTTAGTACTGGCTGAACCGCGCGGCTTTCTTGGCCGCCGCTCACAGGCGGCTTTGGCAAAGTGGGAGCAGCCCCGGGAGATGGGAGGGCGCTGGACGGCCCCGGGCCAGCCGAGACTGGCCCTCAGGCCTTGCGAGGCCTTCCCGCGCGGGTGGCCCTGCCCCGGGAGTGGAGGCCGCCCCGGACCCCGTGGGGCACAGGCGAGCTGGGGCAGAAGCAGGGGCGAGGCCGGGCCTTTGGGAGCTTGTTGGCCTGCCCCCGAGATCCAAAGCTTCTGACCAGTGTATTTTCCGTCTTTTGAGGACCCTCCCTCCTGTTTTGCACAGTGGCTGCAGCAAACGACATTCCCACCGACAGTGTAGGAGGGATCCCTTTTCTCCACAGCCTCTGTAGCCTTGATCCTGTGTGGGCTTTGGAATGGTGGCCACTCTAACTGGGGCGAGATGCCACCTCATTGTAGTTTTGCCTTGTATTCCTCGGATAATGAGCAACCTTGAGCCTGTTTTGTCATGTGCCTCTCATTGGTCGCTGGTGGGTCTTCGCTGGAGAATTGCTTCCTGAGGTCGTCTTCTGCCCATTTTTGGATTGGGTCGTCTTCTGTCCGTTGAGTCGGATGAGCTGTTTGGATATGGTGGAAATGAACCCCTAGTCAGTCTCATGTTTGGCAAAGATTGTCTCCTATTTCGTAGGCCGTGGTTTAGTTCTGCTTCTGGTTTCCTTTGGTGTGCCAAAGCTGATGAATTCAGTTTGCTCCCGTTTGTGTTTGTATTTTTGCTGAGTTTTCTGTTGCTTGGGGAGACTACCCTAGGAGAAAATGGGTGAGGTGTACGTGGGATACTGTTTGGCCTACGTTTCCTACCGAGAGGTGTGTGGTGTCTTGTGTTACGTTTAAGTGTCTAAGCCATTTTGAATTTATTTCTGCGTATGCTGGCGCTGTACGCCCAGGGGCCGGGATTGGGGTAGGGGGCGGGGCGGCTGCAGAGAGGGCAGCAGCGAAGGACGGGAGCTGCCCAGGCAAGCCTGTGGATTTCCTCCCGAGTCCCCCTCAGCCAGCTCTCTGGGCGCCTTCTTCTGCCTCAGGGTGGCATCTGACATCTCTCCAGGTCAATGGAGTCCCGGGAGGCTTCCTCCAATACACAGAGAGACAGACATATAAATAGGCAGACACGCTAGTCTCTTTCTTTGTTATTAACAGATAGATACACTAACCTCGTCCTCCTCCTCCATTACATAGGTACACAGATACATACATACAAAGACAGACAGGCACACACCAACACACACACACACACACACACACACACACACACACACAGAAGCCCCCTCCTACTCCTCAGTTAGGTAGGTAGATGGACACACCAATCTCCTCCTCCATGAAATAGATTGTCAGAGAGAGATACACACACACAGCAGCCTCCTCTTCCTCCTCAATCAGGTAGGTAAGTAGATAGACACACTAGCCTCCTCCTCTAGTAGGTAAAGAAACACACGGACAGACTGAGAGACAGACACACTCACCTCCTCCAATACAAAGACACTTAGACGAACACAGTAGCCTCCTCCTACTTCATTAGGTGCGTATGCAGACAGACAGACGGAAAGTCACGCTAGCTTCCTCCACCTCCTTCTCCATTAGACAAATACAGAAATGGACAGACCCACACACACACTTACACACACACACACACACACACACACTACACTCCTTCTCCTCCTCAATTAAGCAGATAGACAAACACACTAGCCTCCTCTGCCTCCTCCATTGCATAGATAGATTGTCAGAGAGATAGATAGGCCGAGAGAGAGACATACTAGCCTCCTCTTCCTCCATTCCATAGACACACAGAGACACACAGACATAGACTAGCCTCTCCCCTCCTCCAACAGATAGATAGGCAGGCAGGCAGGCAGGCAGGCAGACGGACAGACACACTCACTACAGGCGGAGTGCAGTCAGGGGACAGTGATGGGGACAGGGTCCGGGGACTGGGGTGCCCCTGGTGAGCCAGAGGATTTTCTCCCATGTCCCCAACGGCCTAGCCTGGGGGCGACCGCCGCTCTCCCACGTTCCTCAGACTCAAGCCATTTAATCAGCCTGCTCTTGGGAGCGGGCGTGGTGCGGTCAGTGAAAGAGGTCAGTGGTGGAGGGGCCGGAGGCACTGCGGCTAAGGGGGCTGCCCTGGCGAGTTGGTAAGTTTCCTCCCATCTCCCCCTCTCCTTGGCCTGGGGACAGCCTCTGCCACCCCAGGTTTGCGGGATTGAAGTCTCCTTGTCAGCCAGGTCATGGGAGGCTGGGGAGGTTCGGTCAGGGTCTGCAGAGAGGAGGCGGGGCTGCCCTAGAAGCCCGAGGATTTGCTCCCATGATCCCTTGGCCTGGCCTGGGGTCGGACTCTGATAACCCAGGTTCCCTGGCTGCACGCCTAGGTGTTGGATGCCTCCCAGGAGGCAGGCGCGGTCTTGCGCTGAGGGGATGGTGGCCCGGGGCGGGGAAGGGGAGGCTGCAGAGAGGTCGGCAGCGGTGGCGAGGGCTGCCCAGGTAAGCCTGTGGATTTCCTCTCGTGACCCCTCAGCTTGCTCAGGGGGCGCCCTGTGCTACGCCAGGTTCACTGGGTGCACATGTCCGTGTTGTCCGGCTCCCGGGATGCTGGCGCGGTGTGCTCAGGGGGCAGTGGTGGTGGCGGGGTCTGGGGCGGCTGCAGAGAGTGCGGGCGGCAGCGTGGGGCGGGGGCTGCCAAGGCAGTCCTGTGCATTTCCTCGCGTGTCCCCCTCAGCCTGCTCTGGGGGCGGTCTCTGCTGCCCCAGGGTCCCTGGAGGCTTGTCCTCAGGTGATCCTGCTCCTGAGAGGTGGGCGTGGTGCAGTCAATGTGCAGGGGCGGGGGCAGCGACAGGGACAGAGACAGAGACAGCGACAGCGACAGCGACAGAGACAGCGGGCAATGGGAGCAAGTACCTGGCTAGTAGTATGGGTCAGCCCCAATCCTGCCATCTCCAGCTCTGCTGCTGCCACTGCCGCCGCCCCGCCCCCCTGGCCATAGCCGGCCTGCCTCCCAGGGGCAGGCTGACAGGGGGAAACTCCTTCCAGGAAGCTCTGGCAGCAGAGGCCAGGCGGCGGGGGAATTGGGAGCAAGTGGACTTGCTCTCCCAGGACAGCCGCCCTGTCCCGCCTCCGCCGCCTCCGCCGCCACCCCCACTACCACTACCACTGCCACTGCCACTGCTGCCCGCTGTCCATCCCGGGGGCCGAGGGCCGGGCTAAGGCTGCACCCTCCCTCCCCGCAGCAGCATCAAGCAGCCAAGGCCCACTGGCGAGCGGTGTGCAGCTCGGGACCACCTATCCCATGGGCTCTGAGGAGGCATTGGGCTTCGGGGTGGGATGGGGGCGTGGGGGTGGGGCAGGGAATTGGAATGGCCTCAAGCCCCGCCCACCCGGCCGCCGGGGCCGCGCCCCTGGGAGCCAGGACTGCGTGCCTGCCGTGGGCCCGGGGCATCCCTGTCTAGCGGCTGTCGCCGTGGTGATCGGAGCCCGGAGCGCCCGGCTCTCGCGAGGAGAGGGCTGAGGGGGTCATCTGGGGTAGGGGTGCACTCCGGGTGTGCGGCGATCTGGCGATGAGGGCGGACAGGGTGAGGGGGAGGGGTTGCTGGGAGCGGAAGTGACCTGGCTGGAGGGTGGGGGCTTATTCCTCGGTGAAGGGTTAGGGGAGTATCTCCGGACGGTGGGGGGACCTGGGGTGAGGCCCTTGGGGTGAGCGCGGTTTACAGGGGCTGTAGCTTAGGACCTAGTGGGGCGCAGACCTGGGGCGGGATTTGGGTGTGAGGAGAAGCAGCTTTGTCTCGGGGGTGCAGTGGATCGGGGACCGGGCGTGGCAGGGGGTGGGGAGGCATTGACTGGGTGGGGGGTCGGCGAGCAGTGGTAGCGGGACTGGTGGGGTGAGGCCTGGCCCTGGGCCCGTGGTGGTCCTACTTGGGGGCCGGGACCCTGGAGGAGGGCGTGGGGGTCCGCGTTGGTGTTGGGGACCCGGCCAGCCCTGGCCGCGGGCTGGGCTCGCCCCACCGCCCCACCGCCCCACCGCCCCACCGCCCGAAGCTCCACCGGCCCACCGCCCGGCCCCACTCGCAGCATCCCTACTGCTGGAGTGGCAGCCAAGCCTCCATGCTGCTGTCAGGCAGGCGGGAGTGGGAGGGGCGCTGAAAGCTGCGCGTGCGCGCGCGCGCACGGTCGCCGGGACGCCGGGGCGCTGGGGCTCGCGCAGAACGTGAGGAAGCTGGGCGGGAGCTGGGTGCTCCTGGACCAGCTCTGGGAGGAGGAAGGCTGCCTGGGGTCTCGGCCTCCCGCCGCTTGCTGTCGCCTCTGCTGCCGTCGCGAGCCAGGTAAGGGGGCGCTGGTGGGGGCGCGCAGGTCGGGGAGTCGGCGGGTGAGGCCTGGGCTTTGTAGTTGGGGAGGCGCCCGGGGGTGGGGGGAGGGGTGCGTCGGTGGGGTCCAGGCCGCGCGTCCAGGTTGGGACCGTGAGGCGGGTCCCGGGGGCCCCCCCGGCCTGGTTGGGGTGCCTTCCTCCCCCTCCTTAGTACTGGCTGAACCGCGCGGCTTTCTTGGCCGCCGCTCACAGGCGGCTTTGGCAAAGTGGGAGCAGCCCCGGGAGATGGGAGGGCGCTGGACGGCCCCGGGCCAGCCGAGACTGGCCCTCAGGCCTTGCGAGGCCTTCCCGCGCGGGTGGCCCTGCCCCGGGAGTGGAGGCCGCCCCGGACCCCGTGGGGCACAGGCGAGCTGGGGCAGAAGCAGGGGCGAGGCCGGGCCTTTGGGAGCTTGTTGGCCTGCCCCCGAGATCCAAAGCTTCTGACCAGTGTATTTTCCGTCTTTTGAGGACCCTCCCTCCTGTTTTGCACAGTGGCTGCAGCAAACGACATTCCCACCGACAGTGTAGGAGGGATCCCTTTTCTCCACAGCCTCTGTAGCCTTGATCCTGTGTGGGCTTTGGAATGGTGGCCACTCTAACTGGGGCGAGATGCCACCTCATTGTAGTTTTGCCTTGTATTCCTCGGATAATGAGCAACCTTGAGCCTGTTTTGTCATGTGCCTCTCATTGGTCGCTGGTGGGTCTTCGCTGGAGAATTGCTTCCTGAGGTCGTCTTCTGCCCATTTTTGGATTGGGTCGTCTTCTGTCCGTTGAGTCGGATGAGCTGTTTGGATATGGTGGAAATGAACCCCTAGTCAGTCTCATGTTTGGCAAAGTTTGTCTCCTATTTCGTAGGCCGTGGTTTAGTTCTGCTTCTGGTTTCCTTTGGTGTGCCAAAGCTGATGAATTCAGTTTGCTCCCGTTTGTGTTTGTATTTTTGCTGAGTTTTCTGTTGCTTGGGGAGACTACCCTAGGAGAAAATGGGTGAGGTGTACGTGGGATACTGTTTGGCCTACGTTTCCTACCGAGAGGTGTGTGGTGTCTTGTGTTACGTTTAAGTGTCTAAGCCATTTTGAATTTATTTCTGCGTATGCTGGCGCTGTACGCCCAGGGGCCGGGATTGGGGTAGGGGGCGGGGCGGCTGCAGAGAGGGCAGCAGCGAAGGACGGGAGCTGCCCAGGCAAGCCTGTGGATTTCCTCCCGAGTCCCCCTCAGCCAGCTCTCTGGGCGCCTTCTTCTGCCTCAGGGTGGCATCTGACATCTCTCCAGGTCAATGGAGTCCCGGGAGGCTTCCTCCAATACACAGAGAGACAGACATATAAATAGGCAGACACGCTAGTCTCTTTCTTTGTTATTAACAGATAGATACACTAACCTCGTCCTCCTCCTCCATTACATAGGTACACAGATACATACATACAAAGACAGACAGGCACACACCAACACACACACACACACACACACACACACACACACACACAGAAGCCCCCTCCTACTCCTCAGTTAGGTAGGTAGATGGACACACCAATCTCCTCCTCCATGAAATAGATTGTCAGAGAGAGATACACACACACAGCAGCCTCCTCTTCCTCCTCAATCAGGTAGGTAAGTAGATAGACACACTAGCCTCCTCCTCTAGTAGGTAAAGAAACACACGGACAGACTGAGAGACAGACACACTCACCTCCTCCAATACAAAGACACTTAGACGAACACAGTAGCCTCCTCCTACTTCATTAGGTGCGTATGCAGACAGACAGACGGAAAGTCACGCTAGCTTCCTCCACCTCCTTCTCCATTAGATAGACAAATACAGAAATGGACAGACCCACACACACACTTACACACACACACACACACACACACACTACACTCCTTCTCCTCCTCAATTAAGCAGATAGACAAACACACTAGCCTCCTCTGCCTCCTCCATTGCATAGATAGATTGTCAGAGAGATAGATAGGCCGAGAGAGAGACATACTAGCCTCCTCTTCCTCCATTCCATAGACACACAGAGACACACAGACATAGACTAGCCTCTCCCCTCCTCCAACAGATAGATAGGCAGGCAGGCAGGCAGGCAGGCAGACGGACAGACACACTCACTACAGGCGGAGTGCAGTCAGGGGACAGTGATGGGGACAGGGTCCGGGGACTGGGGTGCCCCTGGTGAGCCAGAGGATTTTCTCCCATGTCCCCAACGGCCTAGCCTGGGGGCGACCGCCGCTCTCCCACGTTCCTCAGACTCAAGCCATTTAATCAGCCTGCTCTTGGGAGCGGGCGTGGTGCGGTCAGTGAAAGAGGTCAGTGGTGGAGGGGCCGGAGGCACTGCGGCTAAGGGGGCTGCCCTGGCGAGTTGGTAAGTTTCCTCCCATCTCCCCCTCTCCTTGGCCTGGGGACAGCCTCTGCCACCCCAGGTTTGCGGGATTGAAGTCTCCTTGTCAGCCAGGTCATGGGAGGCTGGGGAGGTTCGGTCAGGGTCTGCAGAGAGGAGGCGGGGCTGCCCTAGAAGCCCGAGGATTTGCTCCCATGATCCCTTGGCCTGGCCTGGGGTCGGACTCTGATAACCCAGGTTCCCTGGCTGCACGCCTAGGTGTTGGATGCCTCCCAGGAGGCAGGCGCGGTCTTGCGCTGAGGGGATGGTGGCCCGGGGCGGGGAAGGGGAGGCTGCAGAGAGGTCGGCAGCGGTGGCGAGGGCTGCCCAGGTAAGCCTGTGGATTTCCTCTCGTGACCCCTCAGCTTGCTCAGGGGGCGCCCTGTGCTACGCCAGGTTCACTGGGTGCACATGTCCGTGTTGTCCGGCTCCCGGGATGCTGGCGCGGTGTGCTCAGGGGGCAGTGGTGGTGGCGGGGTCTGGGGCGGCTGCAGAGAGGGCGGGCGGCAGCGTGGGGCGGGGGCTGCCAAGGCAGTCCTGTGCATTTCCTCGCGTGTCCCCCTCAGCCTGCTCTGGGGGCGGTCTCTGCTGCCCCAGGGTCCCTGGAGGCTTGTCCTCAGGTGATCCTGCTCCTGAGAGGTGGGCGTGGTGCAGTCAATGTGCAGGGGCGGGGGCAGCGACAGGGACAGAGACAGAGACAGCGACAGCGACAGCGACAGAGACAGCGGGCAATGGGAGCAAGTACCTGGCTAGTAGTATGGGTCAGCCCCAATCCTGCCATCTCCAGCTCTGCTGCTGCCACTGCCGCCGCCCCGCCCCCCTGGCCATAGCCGGCCTGCCTCCCAGGGGCAGGCTGACAGGGGGAAACTCCTTCCAGGAAGCTCTGGCAGCAGAGGCCAGGCGGCGGGGGAATTGGGAGCAAGTGGACTTGCTCTCCCAGGACAGCCGCCCTGTCCCGCCTCCGCCGCCTCCGCCGCCACCCCCACTACCACTACCACTGCCACTGCCACTGCTGCCCGCTGTCCATCCCGGGGGCCGAGGGCCGGGCTAAGGCTGCACCCTCCCTCCCCGCAGCAGCATCAAGCAGCCAAGGCCCACTGGCGAGCGGTGTGCAGCTCGGGACCACCTATCCCATGGGCTCTGAGGAGGCATTGGGCTTCGGGGTGGGATGGGGGCGTGGGGGTGGGGCAGGGAATTGGAATGGCCTCAAGCCCCGCCCACCCGGCCGCCGGGGCCGCGCCCCTGGGAGCCAGGACTGCGTGCCTGCCGTGGGCCCGGGGCATCCCTGTCTAGCGGCTGTCGCCGTGGTGATCGGAGCCCGGAGCGCCCGGCTCTCGCGAGGAGAGGGCTGAGGGGGTCATCTGGGGTAGGGGTGCACTCCGGGTGTGCGGCGATCTGGCGATGAGGGCGGACAGGGTGAGGGGGAGGGGTTGCTGGGAGCGGAAGTGACCTGGCTGGAGGGTGGGGGCTTATTCCTCGGTGAAGGGTTAGGGGAGTATCTCCGGACGGTGGGGGGACCTGGGGTGAGGCCCTTGGGGTGAGCGCGGTTTACAGGGGCTGTAGCTTAGGACCTAGTGGGGCGCAGACCTGGGGCGGGATTTGGGTGTGAGGAGAAGCAGCTTTGTCTCGGGGGTGCAGTGGATCGGGGACCGGGCGTGGCAGGGGGTGGGGAGGCATTGACTGGGTGGGGGGTCGGCGAGCAGTGGTAGAGGGGCTGCTGGGGTGAGGCCTGGCCCTGGGCCCGTGGTGGTCCTACTTGGGGGCCGGGACCCTGGAGGAGGGCGTGGGGGTCCGCGTTGGTGTTGGGGACCCGGCCAGCCCTGGCCGCGGGCTGGGCTCGCCCCACCGCCCCACCGCCCGAAGCTCCACCGGCCCACCGCCCGGCCCCACTCGCAGCATCCCTACTGCTGGAGTGGCAGCCAAGCCTCCATGCTGCTGTCAGGCAGGCGGGAGTGGGAGGGGCGCTAAAAGCTGCGCGTGCGCGCGCGCGCACGGGCGCCGGGACGCCGTGGCGCTGGGGCTCGCGCAGAACGTGAGGAAGCTGGGCGGGAGCTGGGTGCTCCTGGACCAGCTCCCGGAGGAGGAAGGCTGCCTGGGGTCTCGGCCTCCCGCCGCTTGCTGTCGCCTCTGCTGCCGTCGCGAGCCAGGTAAGGGGGCGCTGGTGGGGGCGCGCAGGTCGGGGAGTCGGCGGGTGAGGCCTGGGCTTTGTAGTTGGGGAGGCGCCCGGGGGTGGGGGGAGGGGTGCGTCGGTGGGGTCCAGGCCGCGCGTCCAGGTTGGGACCGTGAGGCGGGTCCCGGGGGCCCCCCCGGCCTGGTTGGGGTGCCTTCCTCCCCCTCCTTAGTACTGGCTGAACCGCGCGGCTTTCTTGGCCGCCGCTCACAGGCGGCTTTGGCAAAGTGGGAGCAGCCCTGGGAGATGGGAGGGCGCTGGACGGCCCCGGGCCAGCCGAGACTGGCCCTCAGGCCTTGCGAGGCCTTCCCGCGCGGGTGGCCCTGCCCCGGGAGTGGAGGCCGCCCCGGACCCCGTGGGGCACAGGCGAGCTGGGGCAGAAGCAGGGGCGAGGCCGGGCCTTTGGGAGCTTGTTGGCCTGCCCCCGAGATCCAAAGCTTCTGACCAGTGTATTTTCCGTCTTTTGAGGACCCTCCCTCCTGTTTTGCACAGTGGCTGCAGCAAACGACATTCCCACCGACAGTGTAGGAGGGATCCCTTTTCTCCACAGCCTCTGTAGCCTTGATCCTGTGTGGGCTTTGGAATGGTGGCCACTCTAACTGGGGCGAGATGCCACCTCATTGTAGTTTTGCCTTGTATTCCTCGGATAATGAGCAACCTTGAGCCTGTTTTGTCATGTGCCTCTCATTGGTCGCTGGTGGGTCTTCGCTGGAGAATTGCTTCCTGAGGTCGTCTTCTGCCCATTTTTGGATTGGGTCGTCTTCTGTCCGTTGAGTCGGATGAGCTGTTTGGATATGGTGGAAATGAACCCCTAGTCAGTCTCATGTTTGGCAAAGTTTGTCTCCTATTTCGTAGGCCGTGGTTTAGTTCTGCTTCTGGTTTCCTTTGGTGTGCCAAAGCTGATGAATTCAGTTTGCTCCCGTTTGTGTTTGTATTTTTGCTGAGTTTTCTGTTGCTTGGGGAGACTACCCTAGGAGAAAATGGGTGAGGTGTACGTGGGATACTGTTTGGCCTACGTTTCCTACCGAGAGGTGTGTGGTGTCTTGTGTTACGTTTAAGTGTCTAAGCCATTTTGAATTTATTTCTGCGTATGCTGGCGCTGTACGCCCAGGGGCCGGGATTGGGGTAGGGGGCGGGGCGGCTGCAGAGAGGGCAGCAGCGAAGGACGGGAGCTGCCCAGGCAAGCCTGTGGATTTCCTCCCGAGTCCCCCTCAGCCAGCTCTCTGGGCGCCTTCTTCTGCCTCAGGGTGGCATCTGACATCTCTCCAGGTCAATGGAGTCCCGGGAGGCTTCCTCCAATACACAGAGAGACAGACATATAAATAGGCAGACACGCTAGTCTCTTTCTTTGTTATTAACAGATAGATACACTAACCTCGTCCTCCTCCTCCATTACATAGGTACACAGATACATACATACAAAGACAGACAGGCACACACCAACACACACACACACACACACACACACACACACACACACACACAGAAGCCCCCTCCTACTCCTCAGTTAGGTAGGTAGATGGACACACCAATCTCCTCCTCCATGAAATAGATTGTCAGAGAGAGATACACACACACAGCAGCCTCCTCTTCCTCCTCAATCAGGTAGGTAAGTAGATAGACACACTAGCCTCCTCCTCTAGTAGGTAAAGAAACACACGGACAGACTGAGAGACAGACACACTCACCTCCTCCAATACAAAGACACTTAGACGAACACAGTAGCCTCCTCCTACTTCATTAGGTGCGTATGCAGACAGACAGACGGAAAGTCACGCTAGCTTCCTCCACCTCCTCCTCCATTAGATAGACAAATACAGAAATGGACAGACCCACACACACACTTACACACACACACACACACTACACTCCTTCTCCTCCTCAATTAGGCAGATAGACAAACACACTAGCCTCCTCTGCCTCCTCCATTGCATAGATAGATTGTCAGAGAGATAGATAGGCCGAGAGAGAGACATACTAGCCTCCTCTTCCTCCATTCCATAGACACACAGAGACACACAGACATAGACTAGCCTCTCCCCTCCTCCAACAGATAGATAGGCAGGCAGGCAGGCAGGCAGGCAGGCAGGCAGGCAGGCAGGCAGACGGACAGACACACTCACTACAGGCGGAGTGCAGTCAGGGGACAGTGATGGGGACAGGGTCCGGGGACTGGGGTGCCCCTGGTGAGCCAGAGGATTTTCTCCCATGTCCCCAACGGCCTAGCCTGGGGGCGACCGCCGCTCTCCCACGTTCCTCAGACTCAAGCCATTTAATCAGCCTGCTCTTGGGAGCGGGCGTGGTGCGGTCAGTGAAAGAGGTCAGTGGTGGAGGGGCCGGAGGCACTGCGGCTAAGGGGGCTGCCCTGGCGAGTTGGTAAGTTTCCTCCCATCTCCCCCTCTCCTTGGCCTGGGGACAGCCTCTGCCACCCCAGGTTTGCGGGATTGAAGTCTCCTTGTCAGCCAGGTCATGGGAGGCTGGGGGAGGTTCGGTCAGGGTCTGCAGAGAGGAGGCGGGGCTGCCCTAGAAGCCCGAGGATTTGCTCCCATGATCCCTTGGCCTGGCCTGGGGTCGGACTCTGATAACCCAGGTTCCCTGGCTGCACGCCTAGGTGTTGGATGCCTCCCAGGAGGCAGGCGCGGTCTTGCGCTGAGGGGATGGTGGCCCGGGGCGGGGAAGGGGAGGCTGCAGAGAGGTCGGCAGCGGTGGCGAGGGCTGCCCAGGTAAGCCTGTGGATTTCCTCTCGTGACCCCTCAGCTTGCTCAGGGGGCGCCCTGTGCTACGCCAGGTTCACTGGGTGCACATGTCCGTGTTGTCCGGCTCCCGGGATGCTGGCGCGGTGTGCTCAGGGGGCAGTGGTGGTGGCGGGGTCTGGGGCGGCTGCAGAGAGGGCGGGCGGCAGCGTGGGGCGGGGGCTGCCAAGGCAGTCCTGTGCATTTCCTCGCGTGTCCCCCTCAGCCTGCTCTGGGGGCGGTCTCTGCTGCCCCAGGGTCCCTGGAGGCTTGTCCTCAGGTGATCCTGCTCCTGAGAGGTGGGCGTGGTGCAGTCAATGTGCAGGGGCGGGGGCAGCGACAGGGACAGAGACAGAGACAGCGACAGCGACAGCGACAGAGACAGCGGGCAATGGGAGCAAGTACCTGGCTAGTAGTATGGGTCAGCCCCAATCCTGCCATCTCCAGCTCTGCTGCTGCCACTGCCGCCGCCCCGCCCCCCTGGCCATAGCCGGCCTGCCTCCCAGGGGCAGGCTGACAGGGGGAAACTCCTTCCAGGAAGCTCTGGCAGCAGAGGCCAGGCGGCGGGGGAATTGGGAGCAAGTGGACTTGCTCTCCCAGGACAGCCGCCCTGTCCCGCCTCCGCCGCCTCCGCCGCCACCCCCACTACCACTACCACTGCCACTGCCACTGCTGCCCGCTGTCCATCCCGGGGGCCGAGGGCCGGGCTAAGGCTGCACCCTCCCTCCCCGCAGCAGCATCAAGCAGCCAAGGCCCACTGGCGAGCGGTGTGCAGCTCGGGACCACCTATCCCATGGGCTCTGAGGAGGCATTGGGCTTCGGGGTGGGATGGGGGCGTGGGGGTGGGGCAGGGAATTGGAATGGCCTCAAGCCCCGCCCACCCGGCCGCCGGGGCCGCGCCCCTGGGAGCCAGGACTGCGTGCCTGCCGTGGGCCCGGGGCATCCCTGTCTAGCGGCTGTCGCGGTGGTGATCGGAGCCCGGAGCGCCCGGCTCTCGCGAGGAGAGGGCTGAGGGGGTCATCTGGGGTAGGGGTGCACTCCGGGTGTGCGGCGATCTGGTGATGAGGGCGGACAGGGTGAGGGGGAGGGGTTGCTGGGAGCGGAAGTGACCTGGCTGGAGGGTGGGGGCTTATTCCTCGGTGAAGGGTTAGGGGAGTATCTCCGGACGGTGGGGGGACCTGGGGTGAGGCCCTTGGGGTGAGCGCGGTTTACAGGGGCTGTAGCTTAGGACCTAGTGGGGCGCAGACCTGGGGCGGGATTTGGGTGTGAGGAGAAGCAGCTTTGTCTCGGGGGTGCAGTGGATCGGGGACCGGGCGTGGCAGGGGGTGGGGAGGCATTGACTGGGTGGGGGGTCGGCGAGCAGTGGTAGAGGGGCTGCTGGGGTGAGGCCTGGCCCTGGGCCCGTGGTGGTCCTACTTGGGGGCCGGGACCCTGGAGGAGGGCGTGGGGGTCCGCGTTGGTGTTGGGGACCCGGCCAGCCCTGGCCGCGGGCTGGGCTCGCCCCACCGCCCCACCGCCCGAAGCTCCACCGGCCCACCGCCCGGCCCCACTCGCAGCATCCCTACTGCTGGAGTGGCAGCCAAGCCTCCATGCTGCTGTCAGGCAGGCGGGAGTGGGAGGGGCGCTGAAAGCTGCGCGTGCGCGCGCGCGCGCACGGGCGCCAGGACGCCGTGGCGCTGGGGCTCGCGCAGAACGTGAGGAAGCTGGGCGGGAGCTGGGTGCTCCTGGACCAGCTCCCGGAGGAGGAAGGCTGCCTGGGGTCTCGGCCTCCCGCCGCTTGCTGTCGCCTCTGCTGCCGTCGCGAGCCAGGTAAGGGGGCGCTGGTGGGGGCGCGCAGGTCGGGGAGTCGGCGGGTGAGGCCTGGGCTTTGTAGTTGGGGAGGCGCCCGGGGGTGGGGGGAGGGGTGCGTCGGTGGGGTCCAGGCCGCGCGTCCAGGTTGGGACCGTGAGGCGGGTCCCGGGGCCCCCCCCCCGGCCTGGTTGGGGTGCCTTCCTCCCCCTCCTTAGTACTGGCTGAACCGCGCGGCTTTCTTGGCCGCCGCTCACAGGCGGCTTTGGCAAAGTGGGAGCAGCCCCGGGAGATGGGAGGGCGCTGGACGGCCCCGGGCCAGCCGAGACTGGCCCTCAGGCCTTGCGAGGCCTTCCCGCGCGGGTGGCCCTGCCCCGGGAGTGGAGGCCGCCCCGGACCCCGTGGGGCACAGGCGAGCTGGGGCAGAAGCAGGGGCGAGGCCGGGCCTTTGGGAGCTTGTTGGCCTGCCCCCGAGATCCAAAGCTTCTGACCAGTGTATTTTCCGTCTTTTGAGGACCCTCCCTCCTGTTTTGCACAGTGGCTGCAGCAAACGACATTCCCACCGACAGTGTAGGAGGGATCCCTTTTCTCCACAGCCTCTGTAGCCTTGATCCTGTGTGGGCTTTGGAATGGTGGCCACTCTAACTGGGGCGAGATGCCACCTCATTGTAGTTTTGCCTTGTATTCCTCGGATAATGAGCAACCTTGAGCCTGTTTTGTCATGTGCCTCTCATTGGTCGCTGGTGGGTCTTCGCTGGAGAATTGCTTCCTGAGGTCGTCTTCTGCCCATTTTTGGATTGGGTCGTCTTCTGTCCGTTGAGTCGGATGAGCTGTTTGGATATGGTGGAAATGAACCCCTAGTCAGTCTCATGTTTGGCAAAGTTTGTCTCCTATTTCGTAGGCCGTGGTTTAGTTCTGCTTCTGGTTTCCTTTGGTGTGCCAAAGCTGATGAATTCAGTTTGCTCCCGTTTGTGTTTGTATTTTTGCTGAGTTTTCTGTTGCTTGGGGAGACTACCCTAGGAGAAAATGGGTGAGGTGTACGTGGGATACTGTTTGGCCTACGTTTCCTACCGAGAGGTGTGTGGTGTCTTGTGTTACGTTTAAGTGTCTAAGCCATTTTGAATTTATTTCTGCGTATGCTGGCGCTGTACGCCCAGGGGCCGGGATTGGGGTAGGGGGCGGGGCGGCTGCAGAGAGGGCAGCAGCGAAGGACGGGAGCTGCCCAGGCAAGCCTGTGGATTTCCTCCCGAGTCCCCCTCAGCCAGCTCTCTGGGCGCCTTCTTCTGCCTCAGGGTGGCATCTGACATCTCTCCAGGTCAATGGAGTCCCGGGAGGCTTCCTCCAATACACAGAGAGACAGACATATAAATAGGCAGACACGCTAGTCTCTTTCTTTGTTATTAACAGATAGATACACTAACCTCGTCCTCCTCCTCCATTACATAGGTACACAGATACATACATACAAAGACAGACAGGCACACACCAACACACACACACACACACACACACACACACACACACACACACACACACAGAAGCCCCCTCCTACTCCTCAGTTAGGTAGGTAGATGGACACACCAATCTCCTCCTCCATGAAATAGATTGTCAGAGAGAGATACACACACACAGCAGCCTCCTCTTCCTCCTCAATCAGGTAGGTAAGTAGATAGACACACTAGCCTCCTCCTCTAGTAGGTAAAGAAACACACGGACAGACTGAGAGACAGACACACTCACCTCCTCCAATACAAAGACACTTAGACGAACACAGTAGCCTCCTCCTACTTCATTAGGTGCGTATGCAGACAGACAGACGGAAAGTCACGCTAGCTTCCTCCACCTCCTCCTCCATTAGATAGACAAATACAGAAATGGACAGACCCACACACACACTTACACACACACACACACACTACACTCCTTCTCCTCCTCAATTAGGCAGATAGACAAACACACTAGCCTCCTCTGCCTCCTCCATTGCATAGATAGATTGTCAGAGAGATAGATAGGCCGAGAGAGAGACATACTAGCCTCCTCTTCCTCCATTCCATAGACACACAGAGACACACAGACATAGACTAGCCTCTCCCCTCCTCCAACAGATAGATAGGCAGGCAGGCAGGCAGGCAGGCAGGCAGGCAGGCAGGCAGGCAGACGGACAGACACACTCACTACAGGCGGAGTGCAGTCAGGGGACAGTGATGGGGACAGGGTCCGGGGACTGGGGTGCCCCTGGTGAGCCAGAGGATTTTCTCCCATGTCCCCAACGGCCTAGCCTGGGGGCGACCGCCGCTCTCCCACGTTCCTCAGACTCAAGCCATTTAATCAGCCTGCTCTTGGGAGCGGGCGTGGTGCGGTCAGTGAAAGAGGTCAGTGGTGGAGGGGCCGGAGGCACTGCGGCTAAGGGGGCTGCCCTGGCGAGTTGGTAAGTTTCCTCCCATCTCCCCCTCTCCTTGGCCTGGGGACAGCCTCTGCCACCCCAGGTTTGCGGGATTGAAGTCTCCTTGTCAGCCAGGTCATGGGAGGCTGGGGGAGGTTCGGTCAGGGTCTGCAGAGAGGAGGCGGGGCTGCCCTAGAAGCCCGAGGATTTGCTCCCATGATCCCTTGGCCTGGCCTGGGGTCGGACTCTGATAACCCAGGTTCCCTGGCTGCACGCCTAGGTGTTGGATGCCTCCCAGGAGGCAGGCGCGGTCTTGCGCTGAGGGGATGGTGGCCCGGGGCGGGGAAGGGGAGGCTGCAGAGAGGTCGGCAGCGGTGGCGAGGGCTGCCCAGGTAAGCCTGTGGATTTCCTCTCGTGACCCCTCAGCTTGCTCAGGGGGCGCCCTGTGCTACGCCAGGTTCACTGGGTGCACATGTCCGTGTTGTCCGGCTCCCGGGATGCTGGCGCGGTGTGCTCAGGGGGCAGTGGTGGTGGCGGGGTCTGGGGCGGCTGCAGAGAGGGCGGGCGGCAGCGTGGGGCGGGGGCTGCCAAGGCAGTCCTGTGCATTTCCTCGCGTGTCCCCCTCAGCCTGCTCTGGGGGCGGTCTCTGCTGCCCCAGGGTCCCTGGAGGCTTGTCCTCAGGTGATCCTGCTCCTGAGAGGTGGGCGTGGTGCAGTCAATGTGCAGGGGCGGGGGCAGCGACAGGGACAGAGACAGAGACAGCGACAGCGACAGCGACAGAGACAGCGGGCAATGGGAGCAAGTACCTGGCTAGTAGTATGGGTCAGCCCCAATCCTGCCATCTCCAGCTCTGCTGCTGCCACTGCCGCCGCCCCGCCCCCCTGGCCATAGCCGGCCTGCCTCCCAGGGGCAGGCTGACAGGGGGAAACTCCTTCCAGGAAGCTCTGGCAGCAGAGGCCAGGCGGCGGGGGAATTGGGAGCAAGTGGACTTGCTCTCCCAGGACAGCCGCCCTGTCCCGCCTCCGCCGCCTCCGCCGCCACCCCCACTACCACTACCACTGCCACTGCCACTGCTGCCCGCTGTCCATCCCGGGGGCCGAGGGCCGGGCTAAGGCTGCACCCTCCCTCCCCGCACCAGCATCAAGCAGCCAAGGCCCACTGGCGAGCGGTGTGCAGCTCGGGACCACCTATCCCATGGGCTCTGAGGAGGCATTGGGCTTCGGGGTGGGATGGGGGCGTGGGGGTGGGGCAGGGAATTGGAATGGCCTCAAGCCCCGCCCACCCGGCCGCCGGGGCCGCGCCCCTGGGAGCCAGGACTGCGTGCCTGCCGTGGGCCCGGGGCATCCCTGTCTAGCGGCTGTCGCGGTGGTGATCGGAGCCCGGAGCGCCCGGCTCTCGCGAGGAGAGGGCTGAGGGGGTCATCTGGGGTAGGGGTGCACTCCGGGTGTGCGGCGATCTGGCGATGAGGGCGGACAGGGTGAGGGGGAGGGGTTGCTGGGAGCGGAAGTGACCTGGCTGGAGGGTGGGGGCTTATTCCTCGGTGAAGGGTTAGGGGAGTATCTCCGGACGGTGGGGGGACCTGGGGTGAGGCCCTTGGGGTGAGCGCGGTTTACAGGGGCTGTAGCTTAGGACCTAGTGGGGCGCAGACCTGGGGCGGGATTTGGGTGTGAGGAGAAGCAGCTTTGTCTCGGGGGTGCAGTGGATCGGGGACCGGGCGTGGCAGGGGGTGGGGAGGCATTGACTGGGTGGGGGGTCGGCGAGCAGTGGTAGCGGGACTGGTGGGGTGAGGCCTGGCCCTGGGCCCGTGGTGGTCCTACTTGGGGGCCGGGACCCTGGAGGAGGGCGTGGGGGTCCGCGTTGGTGTTGGGGACCCGGCCAGCCCTGGCCGCGGGCTGGGCTCGCCCCACCGCCCCACCGCCCGAAGCTCCACCGGCCCACCGCCCGGCCCCACTCGCAGCATCCCTACTGCTGGAGTGGCAGCCAAGCCTCCATGCTGCTGTCAGGCAGGCGGGAGTGGGAGGGGCGCTGAAAGCTGCGCGTGCGCGCGCGCGCACGGGCGCCGGGACGCCGTGGCGCTGGGGCTCGCGCAGAACGTGAGGAAGCTGGGCGGGAGCTGGGTGCTCCTGGACCAGCTCCCGGAGGAGGAAGGCTGCCTGGGGTCTCGGCCTCCCGCCGCTTGCTGTCGCCTCTGCTGCCGTCGCGAGCCAGGTAAGGGGGCGCTGGTGGGGGCGCGCAGGTCGGGGAGTCGGCGGGTGAGGCCTGGGCTTTGTAGTTGGGGAGGCGCCCGGGGGTGGGGGGAGGGGTGCGTCGGTGGGGTCCAGGCCGCGCGTCCAGGTTGGGACCGTGAGGCGGGTCCCGGGGGCCCCCCCGGCCTGGTTGGGGTGCCTTCCTCCCCCTCCTTAGTACTGGCTGAACCGCGCGGCTTTCTTGGCCGCCGCTCACAGGCGGCTTTGGCAAAGTGGGAGCAGCCCCGGGAGATGGGAGGGCGCTGGACGGCCCCGGGCCAGCCGAGACTGGCCCTCAGGCCTTGCGAGGCCTTCCCGCGCGGGTGGCCCTGCCCCGGGAGTGGAGGCCGCCCCGGACCCCGTGGGGCACAGGCGAGCTGGGGCAGAAGCAGGGGCGAGGCCGGGCCTTTGGGAGCTTGTTGGCCTGCCCCCGAGATCCAAAGCTTCTGACCAGTGTATTTTCCGTCTTTTGAGGACCCTCCCTCCTGTTTTGCACAGTGGCTGCAGCAAACGACATTCCCACCGACAGTGTAGGAGGGATCCCTTTTCTCCACAGCCTCTGTAGCCTTGATCCTGTGTGGGCTTTGGAATGGTGGCCACTCTAACTGGGGCGAGATGCCACCTCATTGTAGTTTTGCCTTGTATTCCTCGGATAATGAGCAACCTTGAGCCTGTTTTGTCATGTGCCTCTCATTGGTCGCTGGTGGGTCTTCGCTGGAGAATTGCTTCCTGAGGTCGTCTTCTGCCCATTTTTGGATTGGGTCGTCTTCTGTCCGTTGAGTCGGATGAGCTGTTTGGATATGGTGGAAATGAACCCCTAGTCAGTCTCATGTTTGGCAAAGTTTGTCTCCTATTTCGTAGGCCGTGGTTTAGTTCTGCTTCTGGTTTCCTTTGGTGTGCCAAAGCTGATGAATTCAGTTTGCTCCCGTTTGTGTTTGTATTTTTGCTGAGTTTTCTGTTGCTTGGGGAGACTACCCTAGGAGAAAATGGGTGAGGTGTACGTGGGGTACTGTTTGGCCTACGTTTCCTACCGAGAGGTGTGTGGTGTCTTGTGTTACGTTTAAGTGTCTAAGCCATTTTGAATTTATTTCTGCGTATGCTGGCGCTGTACGCCCAGGGGCCGGGATTGGGGTAGGGGGCGGGGCGGCTGCAGAGAGGGCAGCAGCGAAGGACGGGAGCTGCCCAGGCAAGCCTGTGGATTTCCTCCCGAGTCCCCCTCAGCCAGCTCTCTGGGCGCCTTCTTCTGCCTCAGGGTGGCATCTGACATCTCTCCAGGTCAATGGAGTCCCGGGAGGCTTCCTCCAATACACAGAGAGACAGACATATAAATAGGCAGACACGCTAGTCTCTTTCTTTGTTATTAACAGATAGATACACTAACCTCGTCCTCCTCCTCCATTACATAGGTACACAGATACATACATACAAAGACAGACAGGCACACACCAACACACACACACACACACACACACACACACACAGAAGCCCCCTCCTACTCCTCAGTTAGGTAGGTAGATGGACACACCAATCTCCTCCTCCATGAAATAGATTGTCAGAGAGAGATACACACACACAGCAGCCTCCTCTTCCTCCTCAATCAGGTAGGTAAGTAGATAGACACACTAGCCTCCTCCTCTAGTAGGTAAAGAAACACACGGACAGACTGAGAGACAGACACACTCACCTCCTCCAATACAAAGACACTTAGACGAACACAGTAGCCTCCTCCTACTTCATTAGGTGCGTATGCAGACAGACAGACGGAAAGTCACGCTAGCTTCCTCCACCTCCTCCTCCATTAGATAGACAAATACAGAAATGGACAGACCCACACACACACTTACACACACACACACACACTACACTCCTTCTCCTCCTCAATTAGGCAGATAGACAAACACACTAGCCTCCTCTGCCTCCTCCATTGCATAGATAGATTGTCAGAGAGATAGATAGGCCGAGAGAGAGACATACTAGCCTCCTCTTCCTCCATTCCATAGACACACAGAGACACACAGACATAGACTAGCCTCTCCCCTCCTCCAACAGATAGATAGGCAGGCAGGCAGGCAGGCAGGCAGGCAGGCAGGCAGGCAGGCAGGCAGACGGACAGACACACTCACTACAGGCGGAGTGCAGTCAGGGGACAGTGATGGGGACAGGGTCCGGGGACTGGGGTGCCCCTGGTGAGCCAGAGGATTTTCTCCCATGTCCCCAACGGCCTAGCCTGGGGGCGACCGCCGCTCTCCCACGTTCCTCAGACTCAAGCCATTTAATCAGCCTGCTCTTGGGAGCGGGCGTGGTGCGGTCAGTGAAAGAGGTCAGTGGTGGAGGGGCCGGAGGCACTGCGGCTAAGGGGGCTGCCCTGGCGAGTTGGTAAGTTTCCTCCCATCTCCCCCTCTCCTTGGCCTGGGGACAGCCTCTGCCACCCCAGGTTTGCGGGATTGAAGTCTCCTTGTCAGCCAGGTCATGGGAGGCTGGGGAGGTTCGGTCAGGGTCTGCAGAGAGGAGGCGGGGCTGCCCTAGAAGCCCGAGGATTTGCTCCCATGATCCCTTGGCCTGGCCTGGGGTCGGACTCTGATAACCCAGGTTCCCTGGCTGCACGCCTAGGTGTTGGATGCCTCCCAGGAGGCAGGCGCGGTCTTGCGCTGAGGGGATGGTGGCCCGGGGCGGGGAAGGGGAGGCTGCAGAGAGGTCGGCAGCGGTGGCGAGGGCTGCCCAGGTAAGCCTGTGGATTTCCTCTCGTGACCCCTCAGCTTGCTCAGGGGGCGCCCTGTGCTACGCCAGGTTCACTGGGTGCACATGTCCGTGTTGTCCGGCTCCCGGGATGCTGGCGCGGTGTGCTCAGGGGGCAGTGGTGGTGGCGGGGTCTGGGGCGGCTGCAGAGAGGGCGGGCGGCAGCGTGGGGCGGGGGCTGCCAAGGCAGTCCTGTGCATTTCCTCGCGTGTCCCCCTCAGCCTGCTCTGGGGGCGGTCTCTGCTGCCCCAGGGTCCCTGGAGGCTTGTCCTCAGGTGATCCTGCTCCTGAGAGGTGGGCGTGGTGCAGTCAATGTGCAGGGGCGGGGGCAGCGACAGGGACAGAGACAGAGACAGCGACAGCGACAGCGACAGAGACAGCGGGCAATGGGAGCAAGTACCTGGCTAGTAGTATGGGTCAGCCCCAATCCTGCCATCTCCAGCTCTGCTGCTGCCACTGCCGCCGCCCCGCCCCCCTGGCCATAGCCGGCCTGCCTCCCAGGGGCAGGCTGACAGGGGGAAACTCCTTCCAGGAAGCTCTGGCAGCAGAGGCCAGGCGGCGGGGGAATTGGGAGCAAGTGGACTTGCTCTCCCAGGACAGCCGCCCTGTCCCGCCTCCGCCGCCTCCGCCGCCACCCCCACTACCACTACCACTGCCACTGCCACTGCTGCCCGCTGTCCATCCCGGGGGCCGAGGGCCGGGCTAAGGCTGCACCCTCCCTCCCCGCAGCAGCATCAAGCAGCCAAGGCCCACTGGCGAGCGGTGTGCAGCTCGGGACCACCTATCCCATGGGCTCTGAGGAGGCATTGGGCTTCGGGGTGGGATGGGGGCGTGGGGGTGGGGCAGGGAATTGGAATGGCCTCAAGCCCCGCCCACCCGGCCGCCGGGGCCGCGCCCCTGGGAGCCAGGACTGCGTGCCTGCCCTGGGCCCGGGGCATCCCTGTCTAGCGGCTGTCGCCGTGGTGATCGGAGCCCGGAGCGCCCGGCTCTCGCGAGGAGAGGGCTGAGGGGGTCATCTGGGGTCGGGGTGCACTCCGGGTGTGCGGCGATCTGGCGATGAGGGCGGATAGGGTGGGGGGGGGGTTGCTGGGAGCGGAAGTGACCCGGCTGAAGGGGGGGGGGCTCAGTCCTAGGTGAAGGGTTAGGGGAGTATCTCCGGACGGTGGGGGGACTTGGGGTGAGGCCCTTGGGGTGAGCGCGGTTTACAGGGGCTGTAGTTTAGGACCGAGTGGGGCGCAGACCTGGGGCGGGATTTGGGTTTGAGGAGAAGCATCACTTCCTGAACATGATTAGTTCCTAAAATCTATGGGAATGAAAAACTATTGCCAAATATTTTAAAGATCATTAATGAGAAATTCTGAAATCGTAAGAGAAAGGAAATTCAAAACCAAGAAAAAATACATGATAAATTTTATCAAAAAAGTTATACCTGTCATTTACATACGATAAAGACCAGTTATTTGGTTACTATTAATTTTGATTAATTGTATTTAAATAACCATTTTGAACAAAATTTTGGATTTATAGCCACCATTCAACTCTTTGAAAAATATATATTTGGACAAAGTTTTGCCTACTGATTGGCCTAAAAACCTATTAGAAAGCATTTTATTAAAGAAATTATTTGTTTAAAAATTGGTTGCAGATGGAAAAGAAGTTTGTAACAAACATAAAGAGCAGAGACATTTCAGGAATATGGCACATTAGACTGTAGCGAAATTAATATTAGCTGGAATGTTTAAAATCACTTTGATATAGCTGATAATGAGGTCTTGACTATCTCTTCTGGCAAAATATCCCAGTGTTACATCTAAAAGTAACAGCATCAGACCAGAATTCTAGCCTCCGTGGTAAAAGCTCATTCTGTGTCCTGAAACAGAATTCCTTTGTGATTTCCCCTGAAAATTGCTTCTTTACTTCCTGATGTTCTCCGGGCTGCCCAGTGGCAGTTACGGTACAAACCAGAAAGAGTGAATTATGTGAGGTGAAATTATATGACTCAGTGTATAAATTCAGGAATATTTATTCAGAATGTCTGCAGTTACAAGTCCCACACAGAGCCAGATCTATTCTTAACACTTCGCGGGGCTGTGATACTCCAGCACTAACGACAAGGTGATAATCTCCCTCAGGTGTCTCAGGACACTGCTATTTCTCTAAATCTGTCTTGGATCTTGATTGGCTTTCACTCGAAAGAACACTGGTGTAACCTGTACTCCAGCAGCATGTTAATCCAATTTAACCTTACTAGACTGGTAGTGTTTTGCTCTGGACTTTTTTTGACTCGGCATATATTGCTTTCTATTAGTATTGAACTGTTTATATTTAGATAGTATTCACTGCTAATTTTGCTAAAGGCTGTGACTCTGCTCTGACACCTAAAAGTATTGTTCCTCTCTGGACAAGGGCTTTTTAATGTAATCAGCTCCTATTATGGACAGTTTAATTAATCAATATTTTTAGTACTATTAAAACCCTAGAGTTGGAATGGTGGTGAGGCCTCCATAAATCTACTCCTCCCTAAAAACAACATAAAAATTGACAAAAGTTGTCAAAGTCAACTTTTTCAAACTCTGGTAATTAATCAAAGACTTGTAAAAATATGAGATAGTTATCCAAGAAAAGGTGCTGACTTTTGGTAAGAACAACAGGGTTTGTGGCATTACAGCTTTACCTCTCCCCATCCCACTCTTCTCAGCTCTGCAGAACCCTCCAGAACTGGCAGCCTCACAACCCCAGTAGCTATGAACACTGGAAGATCTGCAGCTACTGGAAGGGAGGACCAGGGTCAGACATCACAATGTCCATCCCCAGAGCATTTTCATCATCTGATCGACCTGAATACAGCTCCTTGGAAAGGCCTGTTTATAGCATGTTGTTACTGTTTTACCTGGTTGGGAACCTTCCTTGCAGGAAAACACCTCTCCCCAAAGTGTTTGTAGAAAACATTCAGCAAAGACTGCTTAACATTGCAACTTAACCTAAGCTGCAATACAAGCTTAGGTTAAGTAAAAACTTGACTGAAAATTTAAAAGGAAGATCGTAGGGAACAAAACGTCCACAGGGGCTTTGAGAAGCTCTGACACACTTCTGGAGCTCTAAAATTCATGCACGTTTGCAGGGCTGGGTACATGCTCTGGAAAAGACCAAGAGGGCCTCAGTCTGTCACCACTAGCTGATTTTGAGGCCTTGCTGATGTAAGAAGTAAAGAATAATAATCCCATAGAAGTATAGGATTAACAGATACAAGTAACTGAACATTGAAGGTAAGTTCCAACAAACAGAGCTTCTCAATGAAGAGTGAAAGATGTATCGGTTCAAGGCAATTAAGGAAATCCCTGACCAACCATTAATGGATCACTAGGTTAATCAAGGATATATTTCAGTGGCTACACATTACAGGGAATATCAGCTTTACAGAATTTGTCCATGAAAATCATTAACTAAATAAACAGCAGCGGCAGCAGCAATAAAAACAACAACAAAACAGCCACAACATCAAACTGTAGGGGTGGGGTATGATTTCCAGAGCTGACATTTTATATAATCATAAAGGTCTAAAATGTCTAGCCAAAAAATTATGACACTCATAGAGAAACAGGAAAATATGGCCCGTACCTAGGGAGAAAAGTAGTCTTCAGAGGGGTCCAGGTGTTGAACTTATTAAACAAATACTTTAAATCAGCTGTTATAAATTTGAAATAACTAAAATAAACTATCTAAAGAATTTAAAGGAATTATAAGCACAATGTATCATCAATATTATACATCAATAAAGAGATAGAAATTCTAAAAGAAGAAATAAAGAAAAATCCTCTTGAATTGAAAAGTACAATAAATAAAATGAAAAATTCACTAGAGGATTTCAACAGAAGATTTGAGCTGGCAAAGAAAGAATCAATGAACTTGAAGTTAGTTCAATCAAAATTTTCCAGCTTGAGGACCAATAAGAAAAAAAGGGGGATGGAAATCATACAGAATCTCAATGCTTTTTGGCACACCAACAAATGTATCAATCTACGCCTAATGACAGTCTCAGAAGGAGATAAGAAAAACAAATAGGAAAAAATATTTGAGGAAATACCGACTGAAAACTTTCCAAATTTGTTTCTAAAAAAACCAACATTATTCTACAAATCCAAGAAATTCAACAAACCACAAATACATTAAACTCTAGGACTGCCACAGCTTGGCACATTATATTCCAACTGTCAATAACCATAGATGGATAATCTTGACAACAGCAAGAAAAAAATGACATGTTATGTTTAGGGGATCTTTAATAAGATCTTTAGCTGACTTCTTATAGGAAAACATGGAGACCAGAAACAGTGAAGTGGCATTCAGAATGTTGAAATAAAAAGACTATCAACCAAAAATTCTGTATCCAGAAAAATTATCCTTCAAAATGTTAGACAAAAAGAGAGACTCTGTCACTAGCAAACCTGTCTCATGAGAAATACTAAGGGGAGGCCATTAAGAAAAATTGTAAGGGCCCTAGATGGTAATTCAAATCTGCACAAAGCAAAAGAGAGCCCAGTAAAATTAACCCTACAGGTAAATATGAAAAACAGTATAAGTATATTTTTTGTTTGTAACTTTTCCTCTCTGGATTAAAAACATAAGTGCAACACAAACAATATTTATAAAGCTTTGTTAATGGGCTTAAAATGTATAAAGATGTAAGGAAGGAGATGGATGCAGAGTTGTAATTTCTGTATATTGTTGAAATTGTCAGTATTAACTTAATGTAGATTGTTTTAAGTTAAGAAACTCATTTAGTCTTCAGGAAACCAGTAAGAAAACAACTAAAATTACTGTCAAAGGAACAAGGTAATTACATAGTGTACTAGAAAATATCTTTTGAGCTCAAAATAAGGCAGTGATGAGGCATGGACAGAGATATAAGAGCTGTAGAGAACAATTAGCAAAATGACAGGTGTGACTCTTAACTTAGTAATTATATTAAAAGTAAATATATTAAACACTCCAAGTAAAGCATAGAGATTGGCAGAATGGACAAAAATCATGATCCAACTATGTACTATCTACAATAAATACACTTTACAAATAAAAATAAAGTGATGGAAAAGAAAAACAGAAACAGACTCGGAGACATAGAAAACAAACTTATGATTACCAAAGGGGAGACTAAGGGAGGTAGGGAGGTACAGTTTAGAAGTATGGGATTAACAGATACAAATTACTATACATAAAGTAGATAAGCCACAATAATTTACCATATAGAGAGGGAATTATATTCAATATCTTGTAATAATCCATAATGGAATATAATCTGAAAAAAATAACTGAATCACTTTGTTGTACACTGGAAACTAACACAATATTGTGAATCAACTATACTTCAATTTTTAAAAATAATCAAAAAAAGAAGAAAAGACTGGAAAAAGATGTACCATGTAAACACTAACCAAAGAAATCTGGAATAACTAAACTAATGAAAAAGGATAAACATATTTAACAATAGTAAAAAGGGACATTTCAAATAACAGAGGGTTAATTCATACATACACTTAATAATAGATCCCCAGAATACTCACAGTAAAATCTGACTGAATTGAAATAGAAAATTCAACAATAATTCTTGGAGACTCAGTTAATCCACTTTCAGTAATTGATAGACAACAAGGTCTAAGGTCAACAGGAATAATATGTGTCATCGAGATCAACAGACAGACAGAGATCCACCCAACAGAATCAGAATATACATTCAATACATAGAATGTTCTCTAGGACTGATTTTATGTTAGGCCATAAAACAAGCCTCAATAACTTTAAACAAATTGAAATCATACAAAGCATATTCTATGAACACATAGAACTTAACTAGAAATCAATAATAAAAGAAAAGTTTGTAAGTTCACATGTAGTGGTTATTAAACAATATTCTATAAAATAACCGATTAAAGAAGAAATCACAAGAGAAACTTGAAATTACCATGAAACATAAACAAAAACAAAAACACAAACACAACATACCAAAACACACCGGGTACCAAAAAACCAGTGCCTAGAAAGAAAAACAGAGAAGCAAATATCTATAATTAAAAGTAAAAAAGACATTAATCAACAAGCTAAAATGCCACCTTAAGAAAATGGGGCGGGGGGTAAAGAGCAACCTAAATATAAAGAAATCAGAATAAAGGAGATATTAGAGCAAGAATTTACAACATAGAAAATAGAAAAATAGTAGATAAAAATCAATGAATCCAAACAGTTGGTTATTTGCAGCATCAACAAACTGATAAACTTTTACCTATACTAAGCAAAAGACAGACGATTCAAATTAATAAACTCAGGATTAAAAGAGGGGATCTCACTTTTCTTTAAAAAAAAGTTTTGAAAGAAACACTCTGAACAGCCATATGTCAACAAATAACATAACTTAGATGAAATGTAAACATTCCAAAAAATAAACAAAAAACTAGAATTGACTCATAAGAAATAAAAAATCTGAACAGATGTAAACCAAGTAAGGAGATTGAATAAGAAATTTAAAAGCGGTCCACAAGAAGAGCCCAATCCAGGAACACACCACTGTTGAGTTCTATCAAACATTTAAAGAGTAATAAATACCATTCCTTCAAGAGCTCTTCCGAAGAAGAAAAGTAGGAGAGGGCGAAGAGAGAAGGACTGAGTTCTTCCCAATTCATTAAGATTTTGATGCCAAAATCAGGGAAATACATCACAAGGAATGAACACCGAAGATAAAATATTTCATATGAATAGTGACACAAAGTTCCTAAACAGAATACAGCATATAAAAAAGATTATCCACCAGGACCAAGAGGGAATTATCCCAGGAATGCAATAATTCAAGGTTGCTTCAATTTCCAAAAAAATCAATCAGTATATTAAAGCATATGTGATGGGTCCTGTGGTATCCTCTCCAAAAAACATGTCCATATCTCAGAACATATGAATATAATCTTATTTGGCAAAAAGGATCATTACATCAAGCCAAAGAGTATATGGTAACTTGTTATAGCAATCCAAGGAAAGTAATACACCATATTAATGTAATAAAGAATAAACCCCACATGATGTTTCAATAGACACAGGAAAAGTATTTGATAGCATGCAATATACCCTTCTGTAATAAAATACACTCAGCAATCAAGGAAGAGAAGGGAACTTCCTTACCCTGTTAAAAGGTATCATGAAAAACCTATAGCTAACACCATACCTAACAGTGAAAGGCTGAATGCTTTCTTCCTAAGCTCAGGAACAAGACAAAGGTGCCTGCTTCCATCACTTTTATTCAACATTATACTCAGATTTTAGTCACAGGAATTAGACAAGAAAAATAAGTAACGGTAATGGTATTGTAAAAAGAGACGTAAAGCTACCTTTATTTTCAGATGACATGATTTGAATATTCCATTGAAAACTACTAGAATTAATAAGTAAGCTCAGCAAAGTTGCAAGATACACGATCACAGCACAAAAATCAGCTGTACACTAACAATGAACAATCCAAAAGTAAAACTAAGAATATAATTTGATTTATGAAAGTATCAAAAAATAAAACATTTAGCAATCAGTTCAATAAAAGAAGTGTAAGACTTGTGTGCTAAAAGCTGCAAAAATGTTGAAAGAAATTAAAGCCCAAAATAAATGGAAGATCATCCCACGTTCATGGATCAGAGAATAAATATTGTTAGGATAAAAATATTCCCCAAACTGATCTAGAGATTCAACATAATCCCTATCAAAATTCCAGCTGACTTTAAAAAAAAAAAGAAATTGACAGGTTGATCTTAAAACTCCATGGAAACTGAAAAAAAAAATTAGCCAAACATTCTTGAAAAAAAAAAATTACTGGACTCACACTTTCTAATTGCAAAACTTACTAGAATGCTGTAGTAATTAAAACCGTGTGGTACTGACCTAAAGATAAATAGAGATCAAAGGAATACAATTTAGATTCTAGCTTCCATTTATGAAAAATTGAGTTTTGCCTATTATGGCAAGACATTTTATTGTAAAAAGAATAATCTTTTCAACAAATGGTGTTGAGACTACTGAATGCCTAGACACGAAAAGTGAAATTGGACTCCTACCTTACATCATACATAACCATGAACTAAAAATGGGTCATAGACATATATGTGAGGGCTAAAATTATTTTTTTAAAAACTTAGAGGAAAATGTAGAAGTAAATCTATGATCTTGGGTTACCTAATGGTTTCTTGGATATGACCCTAAATACCCAAGTGACAAAACAAAAACAGAACAACTGGACTTCATCAGAATTAAGTAATTCTGAATTTTAAAGCCCACAATTTAAAAAAAATTAAAAGACAACCCACAGAATGAGAGAAAATATTTACAAAACAGTGATACACTATTTCACTCCCACTAGGAAGGCTCTCCCCACCCCACCAAAAAAAAAAAAAAAACAGACAATAACAAATGTTGGCAAGGATTTGAAGAAATTGGAAACCTAATACATTACTAGTAGGATTGTAAAATTGTGCAGCTACTTTGGAAAATCATCTAGAAGTTCCTCAAAATGTTAAACATGGAGTTACCATGTGACTTGGTAATTCCATTTCTAAGTATACACTCATATGAAATGAAATCATGTATCTACCCCCAAATTTGTACACAAATGTTCATACTGGCAATTCACAACAGCAAAAAGTAGAAACAAATTTTCATTAACAGTGAATGGATAAGTATATTGTGGTATATTCATACAATGGACTATTATTTGGCAAGAAAAAGGAATGAAAGACTGACTCATACTATAACATGGATGAATCTTAAAGACATTATGCAACATTCAAGTGTAAAAAGCCAGTCATATATTATATGATTTTATTTATATAAAAAACCCAGAATGGTCAAATTTATAGAGACATAAAGTAGATTAGTAGTTGCCTGGAGCTTGGCAATTGGGTACATGGGGAGTGATTGCTAATAGCTTTGAAGTTTCTTTTGGGGGTGATACATGTTCTAAAATTAGATTGTCAAATGATTGCACAACTCTAGGAATATGCTAAAAAGAGTCACTGAATAGTACACTTTAAATAGGTGAATTTAATTATATGACATCTCAGTAAAACTGAAAAAAATACTTGGTATAGCTGTTCTATCCTGTTAAACCTGGGTTCATTTACTTAGCAACACAGAGGGAAGCAATGGATAAATCAAATAGGGAAATACAAATAAAGTGTTAATGGGGAGAGGATGCATTCAGACATTTTCACCAAGAGAATCATGTTTTTCTAGGTCTTGTAAAATCCTTATAAGACTGATAAATGTTGATATTAAAAGAGGTCCTAGCTCTTGCAGTAATAAATGAGAAGGAAAGAGAGAGTGATCAGTGGAAAAGAGAACAAAAAAAGAGCAAACCTGTTCTTACTTGCTAAGATTTTTTTACCAAGAAAATTTAAGAGAATCAATAGAGAAATAAGTAACTCTAACAAGTGAATTTGGCATAATAAACAAATACAAATTAATTGCATCCATAAACTGTCAATAAATATATAGGAACTTTAAAAGAATAAAATAACATTTACAACAGCAATGAAATTTACAAGATATCTAAGACTGATTCTAAAAATACATTTTTCTAAAGATGTATTTTCCTTTATAAGATAAAATATAAGAGAAATAAAAGGAAATTAAATATATGAAGGGATATGTTAAATCAGTGGGTAGAAAGATAAAATTTTCTAAAGATATGAGATTCATTCAAGTTAATCTATAAATGTAACGCAATACCAATCAAAATCTGTGGAGTTGTTTATTGAAATTTTACAAGCCAATACTGAAATTCATATATCAAAGAGTAAAAATAAAGAATAACAAAAAAGATTTTCAATAATAATAGAGTCAAGGGAATTCTTTACAAGTAGCTAAAAAATGTTCAGGCCTTAAAACTTAAGACCTTAGGTTATTTAATCTGGGATAAATGATCAAACCAGTAGAACTTCAAAAAAAATCTAGAATTTTGCACTTATGGAACTTAGATGGAAATGACAGAGGAGGGAGCATCAACTAATCGATAAATAATTCTGGGTCAGTTGTTTATCTGTACCACATACTATGCAGGAAAAAAAGATTGTATTTGTAAAAGGGAACGGCCAAAATTTTAAATTCTAGAATAACCTAAGGGAATATCTTTTCAACTGGTAATATACAAGGATTTTGAAACAGAACTTAGAAAACACGGTCATAAAGGAAAATATTGATATATATGGCTACATTTAAAAAACAATAGTAACAAAAAGAAAAGTAATGTTAATGCACCATGCACATAGATATAGCCTGGGGGAAAATATTTGCACATCATATGTATGATCAACAAAGGAATATTATTCAGACTATACAAAGCACTTCTGTAAGTCAAAAGCAAAAGACAACCCAATCAAAAAAGGGGCAAAGGATTTGAAGAACATTCTACAGATATGGTTGTCTTCCCTTGAAATTAGAAAAATGTGAATTTAAAAATACAATATTATATTCATCGGCTTGGTGAAAAACAAAGATCACACGGGGAGAATGTGATAAAACAGGTTTATATCCAGAGAGTAGTCATGTAAACAGAGCAATATTAGTAAGGAAATTGACAATCTTCAAGAAACCCAGAGTATACTCTTCAACCCAGTAACTCCACTCCTAAAAAACATTCCACGCAGTATTTCTTCAAGGAAACACAAACAAGACCATTCCTTACGGCACTGTATACAAAGGTCAAAACTGGGAACAACTATCTCTCAAAAGGAAAATGAGAACGTAAACTGTGGTAAATGCATGTGATTGAATATCATAAAGCTGTTAAACTGAAAAAAGTTAGAACTGTGCATGTCCACATGGATAAATCTCACAAAAAACAAAGCTGAATAAAAACTCAACTTAACTTATAAAATACATAGTATGATTCACTTTATGTAAACTTGAGAACTTGAGAACACACAAATCAATAACATGCATTGTTATAGCTATACAGATACATAGTAAAAGTAGCAACATGCACATGGGAATGGTGGGTACAAAATTCAAGACGATGGCTGTATCAAAGGAAGGAAGAAGGGCAAAATGGGATTGCAAAGAGATACCTATAGAGTTTCCAAAAACATCTGTAAGGTTTAGTCTTTTAAAAAGGAGGTCTGGAGAAAATATGATGAATATTAGAAATTTACAAATCTTAGTATTGGAATACCAGCATTTATTAAATTATTCTTTAAACTTTTTGATGTTTTGAAGTTTTCTATAATAAAAGTAGGAAATAAATCAGGTGAACTATGAGGCTTTGAGGAGAGGAGAAAAGCAGCAATGAAGATATAGGACTTTGAAAACAGAAAGGAGTTTGCAATTTTTAAGATCAAATACCACCCCCATCCAAAAAAGAAAGTTTAAAAGAATAAGTTTAGGAATCATTATACCATCCTGCTGTGAGCTCTAGTTCTAACACTGATTTCTTAGTTTTATTATATTCTTCTTTCAGAATGTGATCCAAACTTTAGCATCTTTACTGGATTCTAGGCATCCATACATTTTTTTAAAAATGGACAAAATCTGGTTTTATAAACATCAAATGTTCCATACTTCCAACAACTAGAATGTAGCAAGAGCATGCCCCTTTATAGCTTATAGGGGTTAATGAGATGTTTTAAAGTGTTCAAATGTAGATAAAAATGTATAATATACTTGAGATGAATAAGAAAGTGTCCTCCTTTGAAATACATTGGCCCAGGCAATTGGGGGGAATATTTCAGTCTCTGACTGAATGAAGATACACTGAACAAATTGGCTCAGTAGAAAAGCATCACTATAAGTAATAAGAAAAATGGGCTTTGGCACATTGAACTTGATGAAGAGAATGTATATTTATGCACCTGCCACGAGTCATTTGTATGAGACTGCTCCGTGAATGCCATCTGGAATAAGCTTTAACTCTGAAGTTTCTCAGTTTAAATTATACACACACACACACACACACACACACACATATACACATATATATGATTTAGATATGGAAACTATCAATTTTGATTATCTAAGCATGGTACATATGATGTTGTTTAAAGTGACTTATTACTTGGAGAATCAATGAATGAGGTGAATGAGACAGAAGCCCAATTTAATAAGAAGTTAATTAAGTTTAAAGAATACAATGAGTAGTAGGAAATAGTTGTGCTGTGTTGTCTCCAAAGATGGATTAAATTCAAGAGAAAAAAGACAGGCAATACCAATGATGCCAAACCAGAAAGCTAACAAGACAAGAGGCATGTGCCAGATATAATTAGCTGCCTGTCAGAGTTCATAAAATACACAGTGTTTAATCCCAAAGTCTTTCTGAGCTCTGCTCTCAGAAGGGACATTGGGGAATTCGAGATTCATAGGCAACAGACACCCTCAAGTACTGAAACACAGGAATATTGACCTTAAGTGCTTGTTTGGATGTGAAAAAAGGAACAAAACTATCAATGAAAGATGACTTGCCCATTGTCTCTAAAAACTAACTCTTTAATTGTGCAGTAAAAGTGCTGGAGTGCAGGAATGATAGTGAGAAAACCAGAAATATTTATTCATTTAGCAAATACTTTTGCAGCATTTACAATGTGCCGGGTTCTGGTGTAAATGCCTTAGAAAAGTATCTTAGCTTGCTTAATTTTTATTACAACCCTATTAGGTGGGTATTATAATCTTCACATTAAAAAGGGGAAACTGAGGTGAAATAAGTAAGTTGCTCAAAGTTATACAGCTGAATAGGCAATCTGATCCAAATCCATGATCTTAACTGCTATATATATATATATATATATTCTTAACAAGAAAGCCAATGTTTATAGTTGGACTCTGGGATGAAGTGCTATAAGGAAAGGTTTTGGAAAGAAATAAAATAGGAAATGAGTAGAGATGTACTAGAGAGAAGAAAAACGAAAGCTTTGTAACATGGAGAAAAAAGAAATGACTCTTGCTCCCTTCCGGATTTTTTGTAAGAGTTTTACTTGTAGTCTAGAATAATCAGTCAGGGAAGCAAGACACCCAAATGTCATCCCTGAAATGTTTGAACATAGACTGAAAAATGAATGCAAAGATTCCAAAGGAGAAAAAGAGAAATAACTTAGCTCACCTGCTGTCATGGTGAATAATATCAAACACTCTTAATAAAAATGGAAGCTAAATGATGTTGGTAGAGGGCTTTATCAGACTCTATTCTTAACCACTGAATTACTGTTGTTAAAACATTTGGTTTAGAAAAAATCAGTAGTGTTAAAATGATCATACTACACAAGGGAATCTACAGATTCAATGTAATCCTTATCAAATTACCAAAGGCATTTTTCACAGAATTAGAACAAAGATATTTAAACTTTTCATGGAAATGCAAAAGACCTTGAAGAGCCAAAACAAAAACAATTTTGAGAAAGAAGAACAGAGCCAGAGGAATCACATGCCTTGACTTCAGACTATACTACAAAGCTACAGTAATCAAAACAGCATGGTACTGGAACAAAAATAGACATATCTCTAAATGGAACAGGATAGAAAGCCCAGAAATAAACCCTCACACTTCTTGCCAATTAATCGATGACAAAGGAGGCAAGAATAAACAATGGAGAAAACATAATCTCTTCAGTAAGTGGTACTGGGAAAACTGGACAGCTACATGTAAAAGAATGAAACTAGAACATTTTCTAACATCATATACAAATATAAACTCAAAATGGATTAGAGACCTAAACTTAAGACTGGATAATATAAAACTCCTGGAAGAAAACATACAACACTCTTTGACATAAATTGCAGCAATATTTTGCAGATCCATCTCCTAGAGTAATGGAAATAAAACCAAAAATGAACAAATGAGACCTAATTAAACTTAAAAGTTTTTGCACAGCAAAAGAAACAAAATGAAAAGACAATATACTGACTGGGAGAAAATATTTGCACACAATGCTACTGACCAGAGATTAAATTCCAAAATGTACAAACAGATCACACAACTTAATATGAAGACAAAACAAATAAATAAAATAAGCAACTTAATCAAAAAGTGGGCAGAAGACCTAAATAGACATTTCTCTGAAGAAAACATACAGATGGCCAACCGGCACATGAAAAGATGCTCAACATTTCTAATTATCAGAGAAATGCCAGTCAAAACTACCATGAGGTATTACCTCATACCAGTCTGGATGGCCATTGTTAAAAAGTCAACGAATAATAAATGCTGAAGAAGGTATGGAGAAAAAGGAACTCTCCCACACTGTTGGTAGGATTATAAATTGGTGCAGCCACTATGGAGAACACTATGGAGGTTCCTTAAAAAGAACTAAAAATATAGTTATATGATCCAGCAATCCCCCACTTCTGTACATATGTCCAGAGAAAACTAGTTTGAAAAGGTATATGCATCCCAATGTTTATAGCAGCACTATTTACAATAGCCAAGGCATGGAAAGAAACTAAATATCCATCAACAGATGACTGAATAAAGAAGATGTGATATATACATACAATGGAATATTACTCAGCCATAAAAAGAATTAAATAATGCCATTTGCAGCAATATGGATGGACCTAGAGATTATCATATTAAATGAAGTAAGTCAAAGACAAATGTCATGTGGTATCACTTATAGATACAATCTAAAAAATGATACACATAAGCCTATTTACAAAATAGAAATAGACTCACAGACATAGAAAATAAACTATGGTTATGAAAGGGGAAAGTGATCTGGGAGGGATAAATTAGGAGTTTAGGATTAACGTAGACACACTAATATATATCAAATAGAGTTGGCGGGAAGTAATAAATGTAAGTTTTGCTCAAAAAAACTTACAGCATAGTATGTCAGAACTCATAGATGAATAAATTGGGAACAATTCAAGAGTGAGTACTGTGTAGTTTGGTATATAGCATATCCATAAAGCCTGCAGGAATTGGACACATCTAGAATGAATGAAATCAGCTCTTAAAAGAAATATTCTGGGCATTGGAGGAAATACTGAATTTGACATAGAAAGGATGAGAAGCAAGATAGAAAGAATGAATTTGAGAGACAATTATTTAGAATGTGGGCTCTAGAATTTGACTTACTGGGTCCTAACACTATGTACATGAACCTGAGCGAGCAATTTAACTTGTTTCTCATCTTTCAATAGCGATAATAACAGAACCTGTTTCAAACGATTTTTATAGGATCTAAAAGAGGCCATCTTAGGATTGAGAATCAATAACAGCCACCAGCAAGAAGGACATTAACAAATGTTAGCTGTTAATATTACTAATATTTACAGAAGAATAAATATGAAAGAGAAAACTATGAGATGGATTTACAAGCTATTACCACCTAGATTCATGATCAGAAATTTCCCAAATATCAGTAAATTCATGATCAAACAATGGAAACTACATGCAGCTGGAAGAAATACAGTGATTTTAGCAAAGATGAACCTAAAAAAAAAAAATCACATGGGCAATTGAAAGCCCATTTATTCATTTTCCTTTCTGTCTACTCAGTTCTTTTCCTTCATATGAGCTGAGATTCTCAGCACAGAGGTACAGAGGAAGGAAGAACGGAGAAGAAAGGTAGTAAGTCTGAATGGCTGGTAAACTTGAACAGTGCTGAAATAGAATATCCAAACAACTGTCAAATGTGTAAGAAGCCCTTTTTATTAACCAGATGCTAGCAGGCCCAAGCAACCACAGAAGAGCATCCCCAGCACGCGCTGCTGCTTTGCTTTGACAGGTCTGATTCATGAAACAGATGATTTTTTATTTATTGATCAGAGACTGATTCTTCTCATTGAGTAAGAAGCAGCTTGATAAAAGGCAATCATACATCTCATTTGGTTATGAAAAAAAATACTGTCTATTGGCTTGCTGTGTCAACTGACTTTGATGCTACAACATCCAGATATTCAACATGTGCAAACTTCAGAAACAAAACAAAACAAAACAAATCGAAATGGGCCTCCCCTGCCACAAAAGAGAGAAAACATTCAAAACGTGTCCCATAGAAAAAAGAACTCATCAGAACCAGAGGATATAGCCTGCAATGCATTTTAATAGAAAATTAGATCCACTGAATTGTTTTTCATTCTTTCATTTATTTAATGATTATTTATTGTGGGCTCTCCATGTTGAAGGCATTGTGGGAAGCACTGTCGTGACATTTAAAATGTTCTTTATGCAAATTCTGAGTTCCAGGAAATTACTAGTTCACATAAAATTTTACCCAAATGCTCAAAGCCCGGTAACTTTTCATCTTCCACAGTATCAAAGCTTCTATTAAGTTAATTATTTTTCACTCTTGGTATCATAACACAGTTGCCATTTGTTCTTTCTTACTCAGGAAATTCCTTCAGCTTTGTTTTTCCCTCCAATCAGTCCAGCGGAAAGCTACATATAACTGGCTTTTGAGATAAGACGCATGACTACTTATTCTGGAAGCATGGAAGCTTTTATGTTCCAGTTTGGTGCATTTTAAATATGATGCTGAAGTTTGCACATCAGTTGTGCCACATAGTGATTTTGTATTTTTCCAAAAGCTGTTAATGATCAAAACCACTAATCTCTACGTTGTCACTTGAGGATTTATAGACTTTTCCCCCCCTTTTCCTAATTATGCTCTAAAAACAGGAAAGAGAATTACTTACCAGCTGAAGTTAGGTGTTAAATTATAGTTTTTTTCAACAATTTTTTAGGAAATGACCTCACCCAAGATGGAGTGGTAAATATATTTGAAAGTAATTTAATCTTTCTTAATTCATTTGGGCTTATATTAGAAACAGATTTTCTTTTTCCTTCTCACAGCTGTTTCATCAATGGATGGCATGAAGTTATCACTTCTGATCTTTCAGTTTAACAAAACTAGTTAAACAAACAACACATCACGAATAATATAGTTATTATCATTATAAGAGCGCTAAGTTGTGAAGTTGATGGCAAGTCTCAGGCAATTATAATGAGCTGCCACATTTACAGTACCATCACAGAGAGGCTTGCCTTCAAAAACAAAATTTTTTTTTTAATTTTTACTTTTTTTATTTTTTGATGGAGGTACTGGGAATTGAATCCAGGGTCACTGCATCTCTAGAGGATAAGCTAACATACATCTAATTTATTTACAAATTAAGTAAAAGCCAAAAAGTTCTATATAATATTATTTGTTATTTTTGTACTTTGAAATTAATTTGCTAGCAAATATAGAACACAAAAGATCACTTTGTTGAAGATTTTTTTTTAGTTATCCATAACTGTTTATTCATTTATTCACTCAAAATATTTATTGAATACCTGTTTTGTATCAGACCAAGTAAAAACAACAACACTGTCATTTGTACACTGTGAAACAGTGCTTAAATTGGATGGTACATCTGACCTCTTAATTTGAGTGTGCTCATTTTAATATTATAACTTAAGCATCAGGCGGAAATTAATACCCCATGAGGAGCAGGCACGCTTTGGTTTGCTTATCCTGTGTTATCTAACCTTTAAAATAACCCTATAAGGTCAGTGTTACTTTGCACATTTTACAGATGAGGAGTTGAAGTTAGCAGGGTTTAAGTCTACGTGTTTAGGATCATACAGTTGGTGTCAAAGCTGAGTTTGAACTCAGGTTAAAGCATTAAAGCCAGATCTTTCTTCACCAGGCCCAACAACAGCAGGGTTTCTAGCATTTGCGAGAGATGGCAGGAAGTGTTTATAATACATTTATATAAGAAGTGCTTAGAATTTTAGGAAATTTAAAGGTGAAGTAAACTGGAGAAGAATAAAAGAGTCTTCAACCAGTCAGAAATGCTAATTCACTGAAATGTATCATTCTGTGTGCTTCATACTATACTTCCACCATAATTTATTATAGAAATAATCCCTGAACATATGGCCTCTAGTTGAGTATCAAAATGTTCACTGACTGCTATCTGGACATTCAGTAACACTACATTCAAGCTTTGGTTATCCATAAATGAGCAAAACGATCTTTATTATATAAAATCTGGAATTTTTTCTGATACCTGGATTATTTGATCTGGGTGATCAACATATGGGAGTGAATCACTGGCTAGAAAATACATGGCATCACTGTCACTCACTCTTAGTGGCAAACATATTTTCAGGAGAATATTTTAAAATTTGGGTTGTTGAAGTCATTTGGAGTTATCCACTGCAAATATTAAGGATGACTGTCTGTGGCGCAGCATAGCACTAATATAGGTCCCACGGAGAATGCAAAAACAGTGTCAAGTGTAGGCCCCTCCTTCGGTAAATTTACCATCCAGATAAATGGAATTTTGTTTCTGATGAAATATAGACAAAATGATATTTACACAGATAGGTCTTTAACTTTTCAACTTACTTTCAACTTATCTTCTCATGTCACTTCTTTTCTTCCTCTAATGTAATCAAGTGGCAGGGCTATCTCTTTGACCACACTTTTCTCTTTTTGAGGGTAAAGTCTTAGAAGAGTAGAAGATACAAAGTTATCCATCTTTGCATCCTCGGTCTTCAACGTAGTGTCTAGAATCTTACGAACGCATGAGGGACTTTATGTTCTTAAATGGAATAACATCTGTGAGCATCATCCTTTTCCAATCAGCTTATAATTTTATTGAAAATAGAGACCAAGTCTAAAGTCCATTGTATTTCATTCTAAATTTCAAGTTCTGAAATAATTTACTATAGATGTTAAGTATTTAATAAGTACAGGCCATCAATCAGCTATTGAGAGGCTCATTAAGATTAGTAGACTACTGAGAACATACGATTCCCATGCTTGCTTCCCTGTGTGACCTTGAATTAATCATCCAATACCAGTCTTTACCGCCTAGTTTACTTTCCCCTGAAGAGTTAAGGAGCGCAAGCTGAGAATTACCGAAGTCATTACTAATTTTTAAACTTTTTATAACTAAATAATGCTCTTGACCACAACCTGGGCATCGTTTGTGCAGTCCTAGCACTTAACAGGCCCAGAATTCGTGACTAGGGGAAAAAAGAAAAAAGAATCAAAAAAGACAACTTGATTGTAACTCAAATCTTGAACAATAGAAAACAAACGAGTATAAAGGAGTCAAAAAGCCCAGAAAATTCCATTTGCCATGCCGTAGTGTTCTACTCTCAAAGAAAATGTCACGAAATGAAGCAACACATTTATATTCCCGGGAATATTACCATGCAAAAACTGATCCATTTTTTAAAGTATTTGTGAGTTTGATCAAAGGTAAAATTGGCAAATAACTTTTCACTAAGGAAAAGGACAGATTCTGCCTCCAGTCAAAATATTCATTATTTAAATAACAAATTAGCAGATACTGAAAGAATAAATTACATTTTTTGTGGCATAATTTGGCATCCCTAGTAACTATTCTATATATGACTGGCGGAAAATCTTTCAAATTCTCAGGCTATTATTAAATATTACCTTAAGTGAGAATCAGTCTAATCTAAAACATACATTAGATGTCAAATTAAACCAAAACAATGTCATCGCAAATTCAAAACATGGCCAGAAATGCTATGGCTTAGAAAGTACAATAAACCGCCACAGGGAGAATTCTATACATAAAGCAGATCACCAAATCTGAAGAAATAATACAAACTACAGAGGCAGCTCTTTGACAGGTTTCTCCCATTTTAATGAAACAAGTTGCAGTGGAAAACTTAAAAGATTAAAAACTCACAACAAAATAACTCCCATACATTTTTCTTAGGGCTGTCTCCGTAGCCCCAGATGAGGCAGAGAGTTGGCAGTTCTCCCATAATGGGATCAGTGGAGACAGTCAAGTTAAACGGAACACGAAAGAAACTGCATTTTCTAGATTAGTTGTCTAGCTTGAGCAAATAAACATATATTGACTAAATGTCCAGTTCATGTTATAATAGGTAGACACAGACAAATCCCAACAATATTCAGGTCCAGAGAAATAGTCAATTTCCAGAAACAACATATCCATTCCATCTTATTATACTGGAATTATGCTATGTTCCATGGTTTAAGAAAAATCTATGAAGGATATTAAAATAGTTTTGCTATGGTAAAAATTATACTCTTTATTATACCTAACTCGCTGATTAGTTCATTACAAAACACTAAAATAGCTCTAGGATATCTAGAGAGAGGTTCTGCTATGTGAAATTGTCAATGGTTAAAAAAAATAGTGGTATCTCTACTACCTATTTGATCATAAGAGAAAAAGTATTTCAAATCTAAGAATGTTAAACACCCAATTGCAGTTTTTTTATTTAAAGTAAGTTAATGTTGCTTGTTGAAAAAGCAAATTATTTTTGTGCTAATGGCTTAAAATATTTCAGGAAATTGACTTTAAAAATCATAACCTACACTAAATTATTACTGTTTTTCAAACTTTCCAAGGATTGAATAATTTTATATTTTATTGATAAATATTAAATTACACAGTGTCTAAGAGAGTCAGTTATTTTGCCTATATAAGGCAAGAAAAGGATGCAGAAAGAATAATACATTTTGCTGCAGTTATATCACCAGTTTGTCAATCTTGCATTGCTAGATAAAATCACATGTATACAACTGACCATGGACAGTAGCAAGTGACTTAACGTCTTGCTAGCAATGAACTGAATCCCAGTTAGTTAATTCTACCCTTGAACAATATACTTTTCCAGATTGTTTTCTTTCATTTGTTGTATGATTTTTTTTTTATCTCAAAGTGCCCATTACAGACAGGGCTTTGTTAGCCAGTTGGGTAGATGTGAGTCCTATTAATGAGCAGAAGAGCCCAAATAGACTGTTTGTGACATTTTTTACTCTGGCTGACTAACTGGGTGGCAGAAAACTCATTTAATTGAATTAGGAAATGTATTTAGTAACGTGGAATGCCGAAAGAAGAGATGTCTAAATATATCAATGATAGGCTTAGGCTATGTCATAGTCTCATCTGCTCCCTAAAATGAAATTAACTTGGTCTTAAATCATTTATATCATCCTCATCATGTATGAGTGACTAAGACTGTTACGAGCAAGCCATGAAAAATATTGGAGACTTAACTTGCACTCATTATGAGAGGACAGTAAATATTGATGCCACCATGCTGTGTACCCATGAAAAATGCCAAACACATGTGTACAGCATCCCAAAGGATATTGCTGAATATTACTCCCAAATATTCAAGGAATAAAGCAAATTGTGCAGTACGAGATGAGGCAGGCTGAAGGGTATTATATAATCTCTAGCATGCCAACTGTGTCCCACGCACTAAAGCATGTTTGTGTATGGGTAAGCAAGCGTATTGCAGGGATAAACATGTGTTTGTTACAATTTGTTTAAAAATAACAAATTGTTTAGAAACAGTGGTATTTGAGCTGATTAGTAACAATTTTTTGTTGGTCATGTTTTAATTGATGTTATTCAATTGTATGCAGCAATTTCTTGTCGGAAAACTCAGGAAAAGAAAGACACTCTAGAAAAATACTACTGATATTACTAAAATACAGTAGAGTGTGAAGGAGTTGTGATCTAGTTATTGAAACCACTTAGAGAAGACAATTCCTTTGCTCAAGGGATTGAGGGAGTTGGAAATCATTGCTATTATGAATGAGAGGAGGAGCGTTAGAAGAATGAAGTGACAGGGATCAAAATAGAAGAGGTATTTCAAGATATAGGAAGAAAGAAAAAGCCAAGATGTCAAATCATGCAAGAAGCTTCAGTGGAATGCAGAACAACAGAAATTTACTGACTTTATTAATTAGATGACCTGAAAAAAAAAAAACCTATTTTAATCAGTGTTACTACTTTCTTGACATTCATCTTAAATTCCAACAGTTCCTACAACCCACAAACTTTTTTCTTCCCCATCCTTCTGTTCAAAATTAAGCTCTTGTCTTTGGCACTCTTTTTTTTTTTAATCTTGCAATGTTTCTCAAAGTCTGCCTTGACTTATACAATGCTACATTTTGTGTATAACTGTCTCCTCCACTAAATAGGAACTCAGAGCAAAAGACCATGATTTTGCGTATCTCAGACACAGGTAAAACTAAAAATAAAATGTTGCCTAGGTTGATTTCAATTTCCCCTCATTCTTCTTCAGATTCACATGCATCCAGTTTTTCCAACTGGACGATAATTGCAATGAATCGAAAAGTAGAGAAAAGATGTGGGGTGTGCAGTGGTGCAGGAAGCTTTCTCACCTCAAGACATAAGTAGCTCATGATGCCTCTGTTGTGGTTGCTGAAAGGCACTATGGACAGATCAGAAATAACAAAGTAGTAACTACTTTTTATGGATTCAGGATAGTCAATTTCTGCTTGTGGTTATGTTCCTCATGCTTTTTTCTGCTCAGGAATTGCGAGAGCTGAAAATACAGGGACTTAAAGTTCAGGCATTAGGGAACAGAAGGGATCGTAATTTCAGCTTGAGACAGACAATTTTATCAAGAGGGATGAGCTGCTTTATGAGGAATGAGTTCCCTATTATTTAGTTTTCAACGAGAAAATGGATGAACATTTATCAGGCCATAGAGAGAATATCTGAATTGAGAAAATGGGTATCATTGAAAGTGTCTCCTTATGGTATATACTATTAGGACATATCATTTTGAAATTGACCATAGCATTTACATTTAGAAAATTCCATGGCAAATTATGAGAAGTTAGTAGGTATAGTGATTTGAGAAAAAACATTTTTAACTGATTTGCCATTTATTTACCCTGTTAGTCACTAGCCATACATTTAGCTTGTATTTTGTGCCAGACATTATTTTACTCCTGGGAAGACAACGGTATACAAAAGAGACAAAGTTCCTGCCCTCAACGGCCTCATAGTTAACACAGAGAATGTACTTTGCATTTTACTGATGGTTTTTATAAGAAGTAAAGTTTTGAAAAAAGTATATATAACATATGTAATAGAAGTACATAACATACATATATTAGACCCTGTGCCGGACGTATAAGGGTTCTGCCGCTGTCTGCCTAAATATTCACTGGTTCCCTAGTCAGTTAGAGAACATCACACAAGTAATAAACAAAAAGAAAAAGAAAAATGTAGCTAAAGAAATTGCCGAATGATTAGTCCATTTTAGAAGAGATGGAAAAATAATATAAATCAATGAAATTAGCCTTTGCCATTATTATTCTCTCAACAACTACGTGAGCTGTGTAGTCATTGTGATTAACTGACTTTTTCAAGGTCACATCCCTGGCCAGTTCTAAAGGCAGAAATGTGACTCAATTTTTTCCTTTGAGACACAATCCTCTCCACTGACTCTGAATGATTATACGATGCCTATGTCTATGTACATTTTTATTTTTTATTTCTAAATCCACGGGTTGTAAAAACAGAGAGCGGAAAAAAAATCCAAAGTTACTCATTCTTATGTTTACTTCTCCTTCTTAGAAAAAGAAGAATTATACATGATTTTGGTTTAGGAGCTCAAAGTAGGAGAATAACCTTGCTAGGAATAGAGTTGAAGGCCTGGAAAGAACTCTGAGATCTTCAAGTGCGGTGTTTCTCAGAACACTAAGGACGGCATTGATCATCTCAAGGAGTCCATAAAGTCAAAGCTATTTCAATAATAGTACCAGGATGCTATTTGCCTTTCTTACTCTCATCCTCTTACAAGTTTGCAGTGGAGTTTTCCAGAGACTACATACATGTGATGGTGCAATAGAGTGAATACAGAAATAGTTGCGAGAATCCAACTGCTTTCTATTAGGTAAGATATTAAAGAGATTTCAAAAAAAGGTAAAGCAGTGTCATTTTCTCACTAATTTTTAAAAGCTGTAGATATTATTTCAAAATTACTATTTGTATTTATAATTGCTATATTCAAATAAGTGAATAAATAATATAGCTTAATTTTTTTCATTTTATTTTGTAATGTAGTAAGTATTAGTAGCTATACCCCACATACACAAAGGTTCTTTGGGTCTTTAGTAATATTTAAGACTATTTATGGTCCATATTTATGAAATAAATAAAAATAAATTTGATGAAAAGAAATTTGAGAATGACAATTCTAGTAAAATTCCTTGCCTATCTGGCATAACTGGTGGATTCCGAGTACCATACATACCCCGAGCTATATTTTTCTTCTAATGAATAGACCTCATCCTTTCTTAAAGCAAGCCTATCCTTTTCCAGGCATAGTAATCAGTATTTTCATATCCTGTATCAAAAGCTCTTTCATATAGTTTTACCACTGATTCAGGCCTACACTTAGGGGAGGAAAGAGTTTACTAATAAATTAATTCATAAAATTACTTGGGTGAAACTTTTTTGGATAAATGTATTACATTGTTGGCTACTGTTAACTGTTGGGTCATCTTTCTTCACTCCATTCATTTATGCAACTGGAGTTTTGAGATCATGTAGATTTTTGCATTTTATTGTCTAAAGTTACTTCACTGGATAGACTCATTTTAGCATGAAGCTACTTATCTAAATTTATAGCAGATATGATTGCAATGTTTTTAAAATTTTATCTCACTATCACTAAAAAATCCAAACAAAAATTTTATTTAGGAATATAGATAAAAATAGAATAAAAATTTAAAAAACAGAAATAAATTTAGTTTGATACTCTTGATGGGGGATTTGACATGAATGGTCAAAGGCCAAGTAGCTGTCAAAAGGATATTGGCAGTAGATAAAAAATGAAATCTCTTGCTATTTGTGTTCTTGTCTCTGAATATAAATATTATACCTTTTCAGCTAAGTATTCAGATTGTAAGAACAAAGCATTATTTTGTAGGGAGGAAATGATGGGTCATCCAACTATTAAAGTAACTCTTTGTTAACAAATATAACTATTTTCCAATTTAAATTTCTACCATCAATTACCCATGGATCAATTAGCTAACTTTTCTGTACCAACAGAAAAACAAAAAACAAAAATCCTGATTTCAAAAAAGGCAAGAGTTTTCCTAAACTAATCTGTTTTATTTTTCTGACATTAGATGTCTGCAGATATTGTTAGCTTAAAAATATATGACTTTCAGGGCTAAGTAGTAAAAAAAGGACTTATAACTTGACATTACTTTCCTATTTTAGTGTGTGTTCCCTAGCAATTCAAAGTGGAAACCCACAGGGTAACCACAGGAGGTAACACCTTCCTGGATCAATATCTGTGCATCAGATGTTATAAGAATGTGTTATAAGAATGTTTTGCAAGGTTCATAAATAACGAGCTTTCTTCTTTTCCCCCAGACTCAGAAAGTGAAATTAAAAGGAATTTGGCTGTCAAGGGACTTGCCATTTCTGGAGCAAATAACTAACCAAAAAAAGACTTTAAATTCATCAATTAAAGACAAATGTTAGTGAAAAAAGAAGGCCAGAAGTACTCCTTATTTGAGGGTTGCTTTCTTCCCAGTCAATGGGTGGTTTCATAAAAGCTGTCATATCTGACAAAATCAAATCCACAGACCTTTACTAAGTGTCAAGTTTGAGTCAATTCCATTCAACAAACATTTACTAAATCCCTGCTATTTGTGCACCAGGATTATGCTATGATCTGGATTTGAAACCATGAATAAAACACAGCATGTCCCTCTAAGATCTTACAGTCTGGTGATGGAGAAAGACAACAACAAAAATGTCTTCACAGCTTGATAATCTGTGGATTTACCAGAGGCAACAACAGGGGGACTGAGTGTTGCAGAATGAGGAAGAGTCCTGGAGGTGAAGCAGCAATGGAGTGGTAGTCTAGAGGGAAGAAACAGCCTACAAAAAATAAATTTGTTGACTGGCATGATGCCCTTGGAGGACTAGGAGAAGCTATACCTGGAAACAGTGAGAGATGAGATTGAGAAGGTAGTAAAAAGCCAATTTTAGACAGCCTCATATGGCATGGTGAGCATCCAAGTCCAAGAAGGGTTGTGAGCCACAGAAGAGTTTTGAGCAGGGAGAGTATGATTAGGCTAATATGTAACAGGAAAACTACTCCTCCCACCCTCACCTGGTCCCTGGTTCAGCTGTCAAGTGTGCCACACCAGTTACTCAAGTGATGAGTGAGAGTTCCACCATGAAGAGGAATTGACAGCGGAACTCAGCCTTATTCCTCTGCTTATTGCACATTCTAGAGTAATGCTTTGGTAAGTGGATTTCCAAATTACATTATCTTAAATAATGGAATTATAATACTTTCTAAGGATGAGGATAGACCTTGAAAATTGACTATACTAAAAAAAGATTTTCCGGTTACCTCATATCAAAATCCTTAAAAAGAACTATCGACCCATTACCCAGTCAAGTTTATTCCAGGGGTGCAAAGGTGAAATATTAGGAAATACATTAATATAATTCATCATTTAATAGAGCAAAGGAAAAAAATCATCTCCAAAGATGCCAAATAACACATTTAACAAAAGTCATCTTAGCTACTTTACACTGGAAAAACATGGCAGTACGACCCTAAACAAGTGATCAAGATTAATATCATCAGTAATAAGACATGTCAATATTGTGCACCCCCTAATACAATGTGCTGAGAATAGCATCACCCCACTGTGGTATCCTTTGCACAAATCTGTAACCTTTATCTAATGATGAGAAAACATCAGAAAAATCCAAATTGAGAGACAGTTTATGAAATAATTATATTCAAAAGTGTTAAGGTCATGAAAGACAAGGAAACACTAAAGAGATGTTCTAGAAAGGACAAAGGGCACATAGCCACTAAACACAACGTGGGATCTTGGATTAGATCCTGGAACAGAATAAGGACATTAGTGGAAGAACTAGTGAAATCTGAATGTAGCTAAGCTACATTCTTTATACCACTGTCAAACTCTTAGTTTTGATAAATGTACCCTGACTATATGATATGTTACATTAGAGGAATATGAATGAAGACCAGAAAAGAATTTTCTGTATGAGCTCGAAATTCTTTTGTAAGTCTAAAATTAATTCAAAATAATCTTAAAAAAATTTTGTCAAACTGTGTATTTAAAATTGGTGAATTTAATCATATGTAAACTGTGCCTAATGAAGCTAATTTTTAAAAACAAAATTATTAATTTCATTAGATGTGATGAATATTGTGGTTACCTTAGAAACTACTTTACCTGTTAAATATACATCCTTAAGTATTTATAGATAAATGACATGGTATTCAGGATCTACATTAAAATGCTTGAATTCAAATAAAAGCAGTTTTTTACAAAACAAAAATTGTTGACGTGGGGTGACTGACACACTAGTATTACCACTTTTCTCTTTTATGAAAGTTTAGTATTTTCCACAATATAAAAAATTTAAATTGAGTTGCTGAATGTTTTTATCTTTCAAAAAGGAAGGAGTTCCAAACTGATGACTTTTATTATAACAGTGAGTAGTTGTCAAGAACATTTATCCTAGCAGATATTTGAAAAAAATAAATACATCTCATCCTTTCAAGGTAAAGATGATATTTTAATGGGTAATAGACTATTTTTTCAAAAGAAACTTGTACTATGAAGATGGCATTGAGAAAGTTTGAAAATATTTTCATCATTATATGATTTTGTATATAAAAATAGTGTTTGTTTCTTGTTAAAATTCTCATATCTGAATGCTTTAAAAAGTTGGAAACAGAATTTTCAAATTGTTTTAAAAACCCCTTCCAAATGAAAGGTCCTAATGGGTATTATTTAATCCTTTGCAAGAAGAACTGGTTCACAACAGAGGAGCTAGACGTTAACAATGAAATTTTTAAAATAAATTTTAAAATAATTTTTGAGATGGAATAAAAATGATTTAATAAAACTGCATCTATTTCCATGGATCTATAGATCTTTAAAAGTATTTCTTCCAGCTATGGTAGTCATTTAAACTAAGTATTAAAACAAACTGGATTTATAAGTGGGCCTTTTTCCCCAAAAATAGTTAAATCAAGATATTAAAAATAATTAAGCATATTCAAGTACATTGCTAAAACCTAAAAAAAATTTTAGAGAGAGAACAAGTATTTTTGACATCAGTAATAAACAAAACAGTTATTGTATTCTAAATTCTCATTTTGTGTTTGGTTTTTAAGATATGTAATATATTACACTAGTACCATCCTCATGTAATTTTAAAATGTGTATTTCTGTTTCTGCAAATATGGTAGACTAAATAACTTGAAAATACTTTTTCTGCAGGCTGCCTAGAAGAGGTAAATATCATATAGCAAACATCCTTTTAAACATATAGCTCTATTTCCCAGAAAATAAAGAAAACACTTGAAGTGAAAAAACAGGAGAGCAGGGTGGAGAGCAGATAAGGAGAGTCTGTGCCAGCTCTCTGTGAGCTAAGAGCTTGAATTTAACATCTGAGTAGGAGCAGGAATCGAGGTCACCATCTGTGAAAGTCAGACCCTTTGAAAAGTAAACGAGGAAGAATATGTCCAAGGAAGACAGTAAGGAAACATATATGGAACAATCCATGAAGAATCGTTAAAAAAACCCAAAATTATAAAGTCATAAAATTCATAAAAAGGAAATAAAAACAAATGAAGTATAGACAATGTAAAAATGAAGATATGTCAAAGAATAAAATAGAACTTCTAGAAACTGAAAATAAAGTATTGAAATATAATTTATAAGTAAAAATATGCCATATGAGGAAAATGCTAAAACATTTTAGTGTAGTGTTGCATAACAAATGTTTAGAGTCATCTGGCTTACAGGATTAAGGCAAGTAACAAGTATGTGGAGTAGGTTGGTGGCAAGTCAAAGTTAACGAGAAGTGGGTAGACACTACTTGTGTAAAGAGGCAGTTTACGTAGCTCTGCCCCTATTTGGCATGGGGAGATGTGGAGACAGTGTTAATACCGTATCTTCTTATTTCTTAAAGTAAATTAAAAATTTCAAAACTTTACGTGGAATCTAACAATTTTTAAATCTTGGTAATGATTTCAAAAATTTTTAAACATTATATGGGCCTGAAGAAACAAAACGATGACTACCCTGTTGCACTTCCTATCTGAAGGGTTAATCAAAGAGAAAGGACCTATTAAGAGACTGAGAAAGAATGGCCCAAGAATAACAGAAGCGAAGGGAGCAAAGTTTTCCAGGTAGGGGTGAGTGGCAAATAGTGGTCGGTGTGGTATGAAGAGAAACAAGAGGGAATGGATTTATTCCCCTCAATTTTGAAATGTGTGATTTAGTGATTTTTAGAGAAAGATTTCAGTGGAGTGCTGATAACTAAAACCGTATGTCGGTGAAGAGAAATAATTATGAATCAGAAAAATAGAGTTGGCATGTATCATTTACTTTTCGGTCAGTAAAAAGGTACTGACTCTGGTCAGAAGAGGATTATTTGTCAATCTTGTATGTATGTTTCTTTAGGAAGGCAGACAGTAGAATATGCTTATTGTGTACGGGCAAAGATCTAGTGGGGAGAAAGGAAGTAATTTATGAGGTAGGTCAGATCCGGCGTCTCCGGTTGGAGGGACACTTGGCGCGGACGCGACGCGCCCAGGACGGTGGTGTCTGCGCCGACGCTCGAGCAGGGGGCGGGTCCTTTGTCCTCTAAGAGGAGGGAGAAAGATGGATGCTCCTCTAGTAGGCGGTGGGAGTAATGTTTAAAGTAAACTCATTTGGACACCAGGTACCTCTGTTTTCTTGATGAACTAGGAGACAAAAGCAACAGTTGGCGAGGAGGTCAGGGCTTGGTCTTAAAGAGTGGTGAAGACTAGAAATATTTGCTGGAAATATTTGAGTGAAAGCTCTAAAGGCCAAAGAAGAATCAAAAAATGTGTACAGATGTAGGTAAATCTGTTGTGAAGTCTGAGGGAAGGAACGTGAACAAACTGTTGGCAAGGTTTAAAAAACTCGAACAGTAGAGAGTAATATAAAATAAAAAATCACAGAAATTACTCATGGAACAACTAATCAAACATTAAAAAAAATATGTGTATACAATTTCTCCTTGTACACCTTTGTCTCATCTCAAAAGGTAACAAGTAAATAATTTGAGTCTTGTTTCACTAAAATATATTTTACCTGCATAATTGATATACATGTACTATTAAAAATGACACAAACAGGGTCATAATATACACATTTTCAGCACCTTCAAGATTCTTCATAGAAACATATCAATATCTACTGTGTCCTATTTAATGGAAAGCCATTATATGGGTATATCATAATCATATGCCCACTTTTTTGTCAATGGTCATTTAAATTGTTCATGCTGTTTTTGATACTCAAAAGATGCTTGCAAAGTCCTTTATATCTATATTATTTTACTTATATAAATATATTTGAAGGATACACTTTTCCAGTGGAATTTAGAGTCAAACAATATTTTCATTTTAAATTTTGATTGATAATGCCAATTTATTCTCCACAAATATTATACTAATTTACCCTCACATCTAGTGTTTGAGAATTTATTTCTATGCCTCTTCATCGAGACTGGGCAATATAAAAAGCTGTTTGTTTTGCCACTAAGAGAGAAGAAAATGGTAATTTGTTTTAATTTGTTTCTTTTATAGTGACTGAAGAAAGTGATGATGAATAAAACAGGGTCCTTAATCTGCCGGGGATTTCTGTCTGTTGAAAGAGGCAGATAATTAAATAAGAAATCACACTAAAGCAAGTTCAAGAACAGAGGAAGTCCAGGATGCTATAAAAACAAAGACATGGTGGAACAGAAAAGACTTACTGTAAGAAGTGATGACTAAACTGAGACCCAAATGATTAATATAATCTAGCAAGATGAGGTCTGAACACATTTTTTTTTCCAATCAGAAGATGAAGGGCCTGCAAAGTCCAGTTGACAACAGAAAGTGTTTTTACATGGTCAGACTTGCACATTGCTAAAATATTGGATATTAGGAGTCCTTCATGCCTATGTTAAAGACAGTTACTATGTTTCCAACAAATTTTTATTGAGTGCCAATCATGGCATCAATTAGGAATATTATGGTAAGACTGGCATGAGACTTCTCTTCACAGAAGTTAGATCTTAGTAGGGAGAAAATTAAGTAAGCAATTAGAATCATGCATATTAATTTCATAGTTGATTTACCTCCTCCAGCAACAACCACCATTTCCTCTATTCTACTTTATCCACTCAAACTGCTGACATTCCCTGAGATCCTAAAATTGTTCTTGGTAGGACCCTTGAACCATTTTTCTCTAAATCTTTGATATTCATTCGCCCTTCTCATTCTGTCATGTCCCCTAACATTTCTCAGATGCATGGAAACAGTCAGTCTACTGATTGCTTCATTCACTGCCAGCAGCTCTGTTGGCCCCTGGCCTCTTCTCCTTCTCTATTCATCTTGGGCTGCATGGATTATCATCTAAATCGCTCTCTCACTAGCACTCCTAATAACCATGAGTACTCACCTTCAGGCATAGTTACCTAGAAAAAAAATTGAATTCCAATTAATCCTGAACTCTGCCGTCTCAAGCTGGAAGCTGACTGCTGCAAGAAGAGTTCCCACAACCATGAAGACGTTTGTGAGAACAGACTCACGTTCCTCAGCCTTAGCTGGACTCACGGCACAACTCACCAGCCATAAAGTGATGACATTATTGAAATATGCTCATGTCCTGTCTTTATCTTAGAGTTCTTTGCCCTGCCTTTCTCCCTAAGGCTCCCTAAGAGCCACCCATGAGTGCTGATACACGTTTTACAAAGAGAAAAAGAAGAATCAATATCTAGCCTTTTACCTTAAAATTAGGCTGTTCATAAAAATATGTATGTATATATATATATAGTTGTGGAAGCAAAGACTTATTTGTAGAAAGGAGGATTTCAAATAAGAAGATAACCATTAAAATCATTTTGTCAGTGAAAAGGCATAACTCAGTAAGAGCTTGTCATATTATTAATGATAATTAACAGATTAGGAAGAAAACAGACGAAGAGTCAGGCTCCACAATCACAAGAGGGTGCAGGGTGAGAATAGGTCTGCCTTGTGCTGAGGACATAGGGTGGGATCGTGTGGCTATCAGGTGAAGGCACCCATCAACAGCTAACTGCGTGTCCCCTTTCTAGTATTTCAGAGGCATCTGTGTTTCAAGACTTTTTCAGCTCATCCAAATATTCCCTCCTCCCATTTCAAAAACTCCTGATACCTGTCAGCATCAGGAGATCAGTAAGAGGGACTTCTGGTGGCCAGAGAGGGCAGCGGATAGAGAAGGGAAAGCTCTCACCACTTGTCCTTGCTTAGATGAAAAGGAAACAGCTCAAGATTTCCTCCCAGATCCCAGAGAACAGGGAAATCCAGGCCCTCATCACTCAGTCCCAGGATCTGGCACATCATAACGTCTCAACAAATACTTTTGAATATATGCATGTGTAAATGAACATATGGAAACATGATGAAGGCTAGTTCTGGAAAGTGATATTGCGGGAACAGACATATGGTCAGGGGATGAATAGGACGAGGAGAGACAGAGGGGCTATAGCTGGGTAGCATGACGTCAAAGGAAGTAGGTTTTATATGAGGGTGGAGGAGAAGCTGCTCTGGAAAGTAATAGGTTCCAGGTGCTATGCTTAATGGGGGCAATTATTGGGAGAGAAGGAACACACAAACACACATATCTCTGTGTGCATTGATGGATGCATTTGTTGGACCAACAGTAATGGGTGGAGAAAGGATAATGAAGAGAGGAGAGGTATAAAATAGGTATTCATTCATTTAATAAACATGTATTGACACCTAATATACTCCAGGCATCAAATTAGGCTCGAGAAATGGCAGCAAACAAAACAGATGTGGTTTCTGTTCTTCTGTGACTTCCCACTGTATTGAAGAAGACTAACACTCAAAAAATTCAATTTATATTAAAGCATAAAGTAAATTGCAAAAACTCCTGTGGAACAGGGGAACACAGTACCATTTGGAAAAGTTGAACAGAGGCTGAGAAAGGCTTCTCTAGGAAAAGGGACAATGAGCTCAGGCTGAAAGAAGGGAAAGGAGTTAGTCAGCCAGACAGTTCAGTCCTCTTTTTATTAAAAAGATAATGTATTGGCAAGTAGAAGACAAACTGAAGGAGCTTGTACCAAAGTAAATATATATTTACATATATAGATGCACATACAAGGTTACAAAATACACATACAGTGTATGTACACATATATGTCTACACACATAAACATCTATTACGTGTGCATAAATATCCTCACACATACACATGGATGTGGATTGATGAAGAAGATTCATTGTTATGCAATAGTGGTAGCTTGCTGAACTGTCTATGAGAAGCTGTCGTTTTTGTATCTGGTGCAAAGCAGGTAGTCAGGAAGGGAAGATGCATGTGAAGTAGGTGGCAGCAGAAACAAACTGCAACACATAAAAATGAGCTAGAACCTATGCCTTTGGACTGGAATTTTTGTTCTCACCTCATCCAGGCCTCCACCTTCAATGATGTTGGTGTCCTGCAGGAGAAGTTGGCCTCATTTCTCATAGAGCTAAGCACACACCTGGCCCAGGGTCCAGACAAACTGAAGGATGATGGAGAGAAGGCTGGAGAACCCACAGGTGTGGCCATTGCCCTACATCGACAAGGTAAGCCAGGAGCTCTGTAAGAATGTTTTGAGTTGCAACACAGTTTCTTACCCTGCAACCGGTCTTCCAAATGTAAGATGAATATGGCTGCTGCTTCCCGTAACCCTTTGCCAATCCCGTGCATTCTCACAGGTGTGCAGGGAAGGGATTCCCGAGAAGTGCAGTTCCAGCTGGGATAAACTGACACACGACAAATCCACTACAGTACTCATGCTTATTATTTTTTAAAAATCCTTTCTGTAGGTCTCCAAGGGTAGAAGAGACAGTTGAATGACTTTTACTGCTAGGAACTGAATCTAGGAAGATGAGAGATTTGGCCACAGGCCCTGGTGTTGTGATGAGAGCAGGCGCAGGTGTAAGACACACAGAGAGATGACTATTACAGCTTTAGGAATTCTAGTCTTAGAGCAGAGGGTATCTCTGTCATGCAGTCCTCTCATTGAGACGGGGTATTCAGTCAATATAGTCCTGACCAGGCTCTTCTCTAAAGGAAAAGCGGGAAGATGGGAAATAAAGACCAGCATAGTCATACCCAGTCAATAGAGAGTCCACCTGGGGAGCACCACAAAGAAAGGAAAACGTTTTATGCAGCCGGATCATGTTTCCCACAACCCAGCCAGAAAATCCACTCCTTCATGAAGCTTCTCCAAACTAACCCCACTTGGCTTCTTTTAGCTCCAGTCACCCTAAACTTCTTCCTGTCCATTTCCCTGAGCACTGAACACTTACTAAATGTCTCTTTACAGCTGTGGGCTTCCATCTGGCAGATGTTTCTGTCACTCGAGCTTACAGTTTTGTAGGTCTACCTCGTGTCTTCATGGGGCTGTAAGCTCCCCAGAAGATGTGCTGGGCTTCTGGACCCTTTTACGCTGCTCTCTTGAATCTTGCTATTCACACGCGGGGGTCACTTAGAAAATGTTGACTGACTTCGTGATGGAGTAAAGGATTGTCCTGCCTGGAGGAACTGTTGGTCCAATCTGAGCAACCTGCAAAGTTCTTGCTTACATGAAACAATGCAATAAAATATCGACCCTTTAAATAAAAGTTAAAGAGTTGTTATCTTGAAGTTTTTTATAATTTCAATGTGAGAAATCCTTTAGATCCAAACTGTTTTTTTATTTTATTTTTTTGGTTTATCACATCAACATATCCTTATTATCATATTCTAGTCTTAAAAATGTGTCCCCCTGCCCCCCCAAAAAGATTTCTGTGAACTTCACGAGAGGGAACCTCTGCCCTAGCCCCTCTGCCTGAAGTACTGCTGGCAAATCTTAGTTCTGGATTATCACCAGGTATTAAACCTACTGCCACTTTTCCTATGAAGTCTTTCCTATTTCTTCTCCAACAGGAGTCAGTCCCCCCCCCCCCCGTGTGTGTGTGTATGTCTGTGTCGTCCTGTGTTCTGCATGCTCGCTAGTACCTTTCCCACATGGCAAACTGGCCCTCATGGCTGGGCCCTTGTGTCTTGAGTGAAGGGATGTTGTAAATCACCCACAATCACATGCTATATGTGCTTTATCTCTGCATACAGAGCCATGAACTTTTTTTTTTTTTTGAGGAATGAAAAGAATGAGAATAAT